>NW_017670582.1:142598-165884 GCF_001879085.1 Nicotiana attenuata | reverse complement strand
ATCTTCCCAAAGAAAAAAAACAGAAAAGAAACCCCCCTCCTCATCTTCCCAACCTCATCTTGTTCTTCACCACCACCAACCCCTCCACCACAAGCACCTTCTTCCCAAACTATAGATTCAATTCTTTGCCGATTTTTTACAAGCTTTAACAACATTCATCACAAAATCCTTATACAAATTTCAAATTCAAGTTCAAACCCAAAGCTTCAAACTTGTTAATGGTGTTTTTTGAATTTTATCAAAATTAATCACCAAATTTTCATCATAATTTTAGTAAATTTTACTCAACAATAATCATGAATTCAAATTAATTTTCTAGGTCATCGAATACCAAAATCAACAAGACCCGATTAAATTTTCAAGCTTTTTCAAAAGGTCAATAATTGTGGTTTTTACAAGACCCAATAGCTCCCATTTTCTTCTCTTTTTCTTTTCTTAGTCATGGAGGTTGGAGAGGCGAAACATGAGGGGTAGACAAAACTAGGATGGGGGTTGGGGAAGAAGACGAGCAGGGGGGGAGGAGCACTGGGGTTTGGGGTTGAGGAAGAAGACATGGGTTTGTATTTTTATTCCTTTAATTTAAAAAGAAAATAGTTAAAAAATGGAAAAAATAAAAAAAACTTAATTTCAGATGAATTTTTTAGTTTTCACGCGCCTCTTTTATGTGTAATACACGCGTGTGACACATGGCAAAAGAGGTGTGTAATTGACACACTTTTAAAATTTTTGGTGTGTAATACTATTCCCATGTTTAACAAGTGTGTAAGAGAGATTTTGTAACGATCCGACCGGTCGTTTTTAGAATTCACGCCCCGATCCCCTATTAACTGCTTCCTTTAAGTTCATTTCTGCTATTTTGGTTTGTTGGGACGTTCGGTGTTGAGTTTTGGGGCACTTAGTCCCTAAATGATAGCTTAAGTGTTGAAAAGTGGTCCGTAGTCAGAACTGTGTGAAGACGGCCTCGGAATGGAAATTCGATGGTTCCGTTAGCTCCGTTAGGTGATTTCGGGGTTGGGTGCGTGTTCGGAATGTATTTTGGAGGTTCCTAGCTAATTTAGGCTTGAAATGCCGAAGTTTGAATTTTTGAAGTTTCCGGTCCGATAGTGAGTTTTTGATCCGAGGGCCGAAATGGAATTCCGAAAGTTTCAGTAGCTCCGTCATGCCAATTGGGACGTGTGTGCAAAATTTCAGGCCATTCAGACGTGTTTTGGTTAGGTTTTTGATCGAAAGCGTGTTTTGATGAAATTTGAAGTTCTTAGGCTCAAATCCTTGTTTAATTCGAGTTTCCGGCGTCGTTTTAGGTGGTTTAAGGATTGGTACAAGTTTGAATGGTGTTATAGGATATGTCCGTAGGTTTGCTTGAGGTCTCGGGGGCCTCGGGTGTGTTTCGGATGGGCTGCGGGTCATTTTCCCTTGCTTTTGAACTGCTGTTGCTGCTTCTGGTACTCCTTCTTCGCGTTCGCGATATGGCCTTCGCGTTCGCGAAGGCTTATCTTGGCCACCTGAAAAATCCTTCTTCGCGTTCGCGTTTAGAGCCTCGCGTTCGCGAAGCTCTGCCTCTCCCTTCAACGCTTTCGCGTCTACCATCCCGCGTTCGCGTAGTTATGCTGTCTCACCCTTCGCGTTCGCGTACAGACTCACGCGTTCGCGAAGGGCAGTCTTTGGGCCTTCAAATTCTTCTTCTTCGCATTCGCGGACGCGTTGTCGCGTTCGCGACGAGTAACTGAACACCTTCACTTATCCTTCTTCGCGAACGCGATGCTTCTTCCGCGTTCGCGATGACCAATTTTCTGGGCAGACAGATTAAATTCCAATTTCGAGGGTTTCACCATTGTTATCACATTTTTGACTTCTAGAGCTCGGTTCTTGGCGATTTTTGAAGGGATTTTCACCTAGGCGACTTGGGTAAGTGCTTCTCACTCGATTTAGACCAATTTCCATGAATCTCCTCTTAATTTCCTCCTTTAATTTCAGATTTTTAATGAAAAATGGGTAGAACTTCATAGACCGAATTATTGAGTTTTGAGGAGGGTGTTTGACCTCCGATTTGGGAGATTTTTATATGGTTAGACTCGTGAAAGGACGAGGGTTCTGAAAATGTAAAAAATTATCCGATTCCGAGACGTTGGCCTGAGGGGCATTTTGGTCATTTTGCCTAATTTCACGCTTTAGCCTTGAATTAAATAGTAGAATCAGTTGCTTGAGATGTTATTTACAATGTGTGATTTAATTGAATAGATTTGGGCCATTTGGAGTCGAGTACTCGTGGCAAGTACGCGGTTGCTAGTTGATTTTAGCCGGTTCGAGGTAAGTATCTTGCCTAACCTTGTGTGGGGGACTTCCCCTTAGGATTTGAGTCTTCTTTGTTGATTGTATTCCTTGTACGCGAGGTGACGAGTGCGTGCTAGGATTTATTTGTGGAAAATTGCCCCTTTTAGGCTCTTAGATCCTTGTAGTCACCGAATATAAAGTTGTTCTTGATACGATTGAGTTCCCTGTTATTAGCTTCACCTTTACATGTCTTACTTGGAAATTATTTGCCCCTTTTTGGCTTATTCTTGTTGCCTAATTGACTTTTACTTGTTTCACTGTAGACATTACCCTTCTATAGTCACATTATCATTCCTAACTGCTTGTCTTTATTTGGAAAGCATTATTTCTATCTCTCGTGTAATTAATTGGTCTTAATTGGAAAGGAGTTAGATATCCTATATTCAGTTGATATTTCCTTAATTGTAATTATTTGATTCATGTTAACTTCCTTGTTGTTGAACTTAGTATTATGGAATCGTTGTTTCATATTATTTCTCCCTTGTTGAGTTTTTCTTATTACGCTTAGTATTTCTCCGTTACGGTTATTCCTTGTGAGTTAGTTGTACCGTCCTTTGGTGAACGGAAATACCTGAGCTGATTCTCTTGCTTTGTTCCTGTATATATTGTCGTTTGTTTTGTTGTACTTGAGACTGTGATGCACGAGGTTTCTGCCGTGCGGTTGTTGATACTGTGATGCACGAGGTTTCTGCAGTGCGATTGTGAATATTGTGATGCACGAGGTTTCTGCCGTGCGGTTGTTGATACTGTGATGCACGAGGTTTCTGCCGTGTTTGAAGGGTTGCACGAGGTCTTTGCCGTGCTGTTGTTGTTATTGATGTTTTGCACATGCGGCGTAATAAGGCGGGATATGTTATATGCTTTTATGTGGGTTGCGCATGTGGCGGAATAAGGAGGGAACATTGTGATGCACGTGTGGCGAAATAAGGCGGTACCTAATATCTTATTATTTGCACACGTGGCGAAATAAGGTGGGCTATGTCAGGGGATGATTGTAGAGAATTGTGACGGCCTGTGGAGGCATTCCTATTCGTTTAATAATGTGATTGTGGGTTGCTTACCGATATGAGCTTTATCGCTTAGAAGTTGTGAGGAAACATCGTACGTGCGGTCCATTCTCCTTTTCATGTTTACTAGCTGGTAGAATTTTGTTAGAAACATTTGCACAAGCATACACTTAGCTGAACACTCCTATTAGAGGTGAATTCCTCCTAATTTTTCTAAGGGTGGAGGTACGCCCTCGTTTATCCATTATATTTGTGAGAGTGGCCCTAGTTAGCTAGTTAGTTGTCGGTATGACCATGAGATTGATGGGGCACAGGATGCCAATTGTTAGATTTCAGATGCTGGGTCTTCGCGAGTTGTGGCTTGTCCGAGACTGGGTGAAATTGTGGAAAGAGTTGGATAAGACCTTTGTGAACATCATTGTAGGATATGAGCTATTGACTTGTTTTCCCCTTGCTGTGTTGTGACCTTAGGATTTGGATTGTGATTCTGCCGTCATTTCGTATCCTCATTTATTATATTCTCGTTGTTACTTGTTGTATTTCTCCCTTATTGTGAATTGTAGCATTCTTGGTCATTCATGCAGTCTTTACATATTTATATGTCGTTTCCATTATTCCTATGATTATACTGTTTATCGACCGGTAGGTGCCTTGACTGTTCCTCGTCACTACTCCACCGAGGTTAGTCTTGATACTTACTGGGCACCGCCATGGTGTGCTCATGCTACTCTTCTGCACATTTTTGTTGTGCAGATACAGGTACTCCCACTCAGTTCTGTCAGCTTTGGAAGGAGGCGTATCGGTAGAGACTTCGAGGTATATCTGCTACGTCCGCAGACCGAGGAGTCCCTTTCCAGCTTTCTATAATAAGTATAGCTCTTTCAGCATTTCTCCTTTGTATAGATATTCTTGAGTCAGAGCCTCTTATGTATCCCTTAGCTTGTGATTTGTGAGTTTCCGGGTTTTGGGAATGTTGTTAGCTTCGAGAATTATTGTGGTAGGTGCCGAGCGGCACCTTAAACACCATTTTATTTTACTAGTTCAGTTTTATTTATTTTCTTCCGCAATTATGGTTTATATTCCGCATTCTTAGGCTTACCTAGTCGTAGGGACTAGGTGCCGTCACGACATGTTCACGGAGGGCGAACTGGGGTCGTGACATTAATCCCTGCCTCCCTACTTGCATGAGGCTAATCCCTGCCTCCATACTTGCATGAGTCTAATCCCTGACTCCACATTGCATGAGGCTAATCCCTGCCTCCACATTTGCATGAGGCTAATCCTTTCCTCCCTATTGGCATGTGTCTAATCCTTGACTCCATGAGGCTATCCTTGCTTCCCCACTTGCATGAGTCTAATCCTTGACTCCACACCTGCATGAGGCTAATCCCTGCCTCCCTAACTGCATGAGGCTAATCCCTGCCTCCATAATTGCATGAGGCTAATCCTTGCCTCCCCACTTGCATGAGTCTAATCCTTGACTCCATGAGGCTAATCCCTGCCTCCCCATTTGCATGGGACTAACCCCTGTCCCCATACTTGCATGAGTCTAATCCTTGACTCCATGAGGCTAATCCTTGCCTCCATATTTGCATGAGTCCAATCCTTGACTCCATATTTGCATGAGGCTAATCCTTGCCTCCCTATTTGTATGAGTCTAATCCCTGACTCCACGCTTCCATGAGTCTAATCCTTGCCTCCATACTTGCAAGAGGCTAATCCCTACCTCCATACTTTCATGAGGCTAATCCTTGCCTCCCTATTTGCATGAGTCTAATCCTTGACTCCACACCTGCATGAGTCTAATTCTTGACTCCCTGCCTGCACAAGGCTAATCCTTGCCTCTATACTTGTATGAGGCCAATCCTCGCCTCCACATTCGCATGGTACTAAGCACTGCCCTTTTTGCACAGATATTGCTCTATTTTACTGTCTATTTGCTTTCCAATCGGGCTAAGCTCTGCCCTCCATTTCTCAAGACTAAGCCTTGTCTTGTTAACATCATATTATTGCATATCATGGTCTAAAATATCGCCAATCTGTTCGAAGGCGTCATAGTCTAAAGGCATCATCCTCATAGCTGAAAGACACCATGCCATGGCCTGAGGATCTCTCAACTTGCATATCATTATTTAAAGGTGTCATGGTTCGGAGGCACCATTGTCATGGCCCGAGAACATCATTTCATGGCCTGCGAATCCCTCATTAAGCAATTCATGGCCCAGGACGTCATGGTCCAAGGACGTTATCTTTAACCATTCGAAGACAACCTTCATGGTCCAAAGGGAATCTGCATCAAGTTTAAATTTTTGCAAATACGTTTGTAGCATCTTTTATCTGCAGGTAACCAGTAAGCAACGGCTATCCTAGTAGGAGCAATCTCGCTCCAGTTCCCTCAACCGTCCCGGCTTTAACCGCTCACCTTAGCCGCTTCCGCATCGCGTGTCCGTTCTTGCAGTAATCTCATCGGCATACTCCGCGGATGAATCCAGAACTACACATGGCCTGATTCCTGTAAAACTAGGGATATATAGGCAACTCGAAGACCGGAGTTCGGCCTCTGCCCTTCAAAGCATCCCGTACGGTCAAAATTGGCCATCATTTCTTTACCCGAAAACTCTTTCATCCTTCCCGGGTAAAGAGGGGCAGCTGTTGATATCCAATTTTTCCCTATATATTTTAAATATGCATAAATACTTTCAAAAATAGCATATAGATGCATATAAAAGTATGCACAAGGGTTTTACAATTTCTGCCATAATTTTAGGAATTCAAATTGATTTATTTCCTTCTCATTTATTCATAAAATCCCCAATAATTATTTTCCAAATTATTGTTATGATTACTTATTCATTTAATTTCTATATTTATTCCAAAATATGGTTAATATATTTTTTATTCATTTTTATAATTGCATTTTTTGCATTTTTAAGCTAAATTGCATATAATTGCAATGTTAGCCCATTTAACGTATAATTACATTTTATATGCGTAAAATTGGTCCTTATATTTTTAAAGTGATAAATATATATTTTAAATCATTTTGGTACATAAAATTATCTTTCAGAAATTGTTTATTATTTATTATAAATTAAATAGGGAAAAATTGGCTATTTAAATTATAGCCAGATTGGCATTTCAATTACAGCCTAAATTGAACTCAACCCCAGCCCAATTTCCTATTAAAATATCCGACCCAGACACTATACACACTTACCCGACCCGAAATCCATTAAATCATGACCGTTGATCTCCAGATCAACGGCCAGTATTACTTCTTTCCTTTTTTAATTCCTAAAACCCTAACCCTAGCCTCATTTCCAAAAGGCCGCCGCCTCTGTATCCTCTCGTCTCCTCTCTTCTCTCAACCTAACCCTAACCCCCTTTCAACCACCTCCCTTCTCCGATCTTCTCCGGTGACCACCCTTCAACCCCAAGCCTCCAATGGTTCCTCCATTGCCTTGCTCATCTTCTCTGAGGCCTTCAAGGGCCCTAGGCCACGCCGACTTGTATCTAGTGTTTGCTGTTTTTGGCTGTTCATGGCTACTCTGGTGTGATTTCGAGCAAAATCACACTGTATTTGTTACGATCTTTGAAGTTTCTAAACAGGTTCTTCCATCTCTATTTGGGTTTCTTTTGAAACCCTAATTTTAGTTTGCATCTCTTAGATCTGTGCTATTTTTAAACGATTTGAGTCTGTTCCTTTTATGTTTTACACTGTTCTTGAACCTCTTTTGCAAAAATCATCGATTTCAAGTTGTTTTTACTTTCTTTTTAAGTTAGGGTTTTTCGGAACTTCTTCTACACTTCGTTAAACCAATTCTTCATGTTTAAAACTTCTATCTCTTGCATATTTCAACTGATTCTATGATTTTACTCCTTTTTCAACTCACCTATGTTGAAAACCCTAATTTCTTAGTCCCAACCTTGGGTTTCTGAGTGTCATTTTGATAATATGTTCAGTTAATCTGTATGTTCCTATGATTCTATGATTTTTGCCCTATGTTTGCTTGTTAGATTTCCTAATTGTGGTTATTCTTGCCTATTGTGTGATTTTGCTCTATGTTTGTTCACCGATGTTTCTGATTCTTCACTTCTCCTGCCTGTATCATGCTTAGCCTACTAATTCAGACTATGCTCTACATGAATCCCTAATTTTATATGTGATTCTTGTCCTACTCGTCCTCTTAGGGTTCTGATTTTTGCTTACCATGTGCTTGTTCTTATAGAGTGGTGCTAAATCAGTGTTATCTCCTATTCTTGCATCCTTGAATCTTTGTGATTGATCTTTCACTGATTCCGCATGTTATTTCTACTGATTTTTACCTTGTAGAATGTTTTCTGACCTTATTCTATGGTCAATTATGCTATTAATTGATTGCTCAAGTCTTTCCTTGATTGAAGTCTGCTGAACCTGGCCTCTATTACATATTGTGTACTTGTACTATGCAGAAAATATTTCCTTAATTGGCATGTTCAGCCTTATACGATTTCCTTCCTTATTTGTTATATGTCTATTATTGTTTGATGTTAATTCCTCTATTAAAGGGAGTACTTACCTTGATTTCCTGACTGATTGATTCTGAGTTCCTTAATTACTACCTGCGTTCGAACTATAAATACCCTAGTCTTTCATTAACACAAGACACGAACTCTTGGTTCAAAAACTATTTCTCACACCTAAACTTTCTGCTATCTTTTGTACTACTTACTGCTACTCTAAGTTAGCCGGCTGCAAGCCAAGGCTAACCATTGTGTTCTCTTGTTCTTTCACTCTGCTTACTGTCCTCTTTACTAGTATGTTCTAGTTTCAATTCAAAGTTCCACAACAATATGATTCTCTTATTGTTTCAGTTCATCCTGTTTCTAGTTTGCTTCTATTTGTGGTTTTGTTGTGAAACTTGTAGTTGATGTTTACATTATTATGTACTCCCTTCCTTAAGATCAGCATATTACCCCTCTGTTTGTTTCTGAGCATGTCTATACCAATTATCTCTTACTTGTTGTGTGCTTACCATCATATGCTCCATGAATCCCAAATCCCTATCACCCCTGTATGTGATTTTATTCTTCATGTCAAGTTTTGTGACTATGCATGGTCAGTTGTTTCTGAGCATGTCTATACCAATTCCTAGAACTTTTCTTGATTATGTGTTTGCAATCAAGTTCCATGAATCCCAAACCCCTTGACCCTTGTTTGAAACTACTGAATTTACTTTGGTTTTGTGACTACTGGCTATGTATAAACCTGTCCTAAGGTGTTGTGTTTGGACTTCTGTCCATTTCTTCAATCCCTTTTCAAACAGTCTCTGTTGTTTTACTAAATTACTTTCAAACAGACTTTCTGTTTTAATAGAGTTTTTCACTAAAACCTTTCAACTTGTGTCAATCACTTTCACTCTACACCTAAGTCAATAAGTTTTGCCCCCTCCAGTATGTGTACTGCCTTGGGATCCTCTTGAGAATCCTCTGGACTCTGGCATACTGAGGCTGGCCCTTCCACACTGCACTTGTTCAATTTTTGGTTACCAAGTCTAGGTGTAAGCACTGCCCGGGATCCTTGAGATCCTTAGGGAACTTTGATGTACCTAGACTATGTCATTGTCTATGGAATTGAGGCATTCGAGGCCATTGGAGGCTTTGGCAATCTGGGCCTAATCGAAGGCTCCCTATAGAATAGCTTCTTATTTTTCTTATTTACTTATGTAATTCATTTATTGGTCTGTCATAACTTGTAAATGGGTATTTAATGAAAGGGATGGGTAGATGCATGTTTGTGGGGTAATACGGGTAGAAATCCTGCTCATAGGACTTTATGTTTAAATCTGATTGCTTTACCAAGTACAAATCATACTCATAGGACTTTACGTTTTAATTTGATTACCTTATCAAGTAGAAATCATGTTTATAGGGCTTTACATCTTGTCATGTTTATCTCACCATGCTAGAAACCATGCCTATTGGTTTCAAACAATTCCATAATAGAAATCATATCTGCAGTGACTTAAAATCAGCTTAGCTAATAGATGCCATGCCTATAGGATATAATTTAACCTAGATTCCATTATAACAAGTGTTTATGTATGTTTCCCTGCCTGCAAACCTTTAAAATCAGTATCAAAAGGTAGATATCATGCCTATAGGGAACCATACTCGAAATTCTGCCTGCCAACCTATACTAGTCTAAATAAATCAATTTAATCCACATTTAGTCATTTCTGGATTGGTTTAATTAAGTATTTCATATTTCCTGAAACAAGTTCTTTAAAACTGCCTCAATCTATCATTAGATATCATGCCTATAAGTATTACAGAAATCCGTTTCAAAACCTGCTTTGTTTCACTATGTAAATGTACTAATAAGTGCTCCGCGTATAGGCAAGCCTTTAGAGCGTTTTCCAAACTGCAACTCTGAAACTGTTTCTATTGCTTAATGTTTTTTGATCCTAACAGGCTTTAAATATCAATAGGCAACTGCTAGGGTCACTACTCCTGAGTTTATCAAAAGAATAAGTTGCTTGTCTTCTGCATATTCACCTAGACATCCTGCCTTAAGATACTGTCTAATAAAAGCCCTTAATTGTGCTTGAGTCGTGCTGTTTATGTGCTTGTTTGAGGAGGAACTTTGAGCCTCTAATTGCTCCCTTTTATGTGCTGAAAGTCCTAAGTGTTTTGCTTGTTGCCTTAGAATTTTCACCTTTTAAAACCTTAGGGGTCCGTCTAGAACCACCTATAGGTAGAGGTCCTAACTCCCTCCAGGACCATTAAGAAGGGACGGGTAGCAGCACGCAATAGAGATTGCTGACCAAACACTCGCTTTGCATGACCAATAAGGGGATGGGAAGGGTAGATATGGGATATGATCACTACGCGCTAATGTCACGTGTAGCCCCTCATCGAGGAGTGTTTACCGGACATTGTGTGGGGCGATCCTATAGGCTAACCAACCTAGGACCCCTCTTTCACCAAAATTCCCTTTTATTTAAACCTTTGTTTTACAACTTGTCTGAATCTTTATCTTATTACTTGAGTTATCTAACCTGCTTTACTTGCAACTTATTTGATCCAACTGTTTATTTTTAATGGACTAATTTGTGAATATAAGTTCGGCCGGGACCCACAGTTGTGGACCAAGAGGGGTGCCTAACACCTTCCCCTCGAGGTTACTTCGAGCCCTTACCCTAATCTCTGGTAATGCAAACCAATCCAAGAGTTAATCACTCTAGGTGCCCCAACGCACCATAATCCGCTAGGTGGAGACTCTTCAAATACCCAACTCCCAAAAGGAAATGAGTCATTACACCCCGTGTCGAAACCCGGACCTCTCTCCGCGAGGAGGGAAAAAAGGGGCGCGACAGTCGATGCCCAGGGTTTCGACCTGTCCAGCGAGATCAAAGATACGAGAAGGCTTGAGGCCGAGGCCAATAAGCTAGCTGACTCCGAGGGTGAGGAAGGCCATGAGGGCTTTGGCGAACCCGAGGATGGAGAAGACCCTGACGGCTCCGGTGATAAGGAGGGTTCTGGTGAAGATCAGGCTTAGGTGCCTTAGGGATTTTTCTTTCTTTTTGCATTTTGTTCATTTTGTTAAGGCCGTTATCATTGGCCTGTAAAGACTTTTATTAGAATGTATACAAGGTTTTTTCCCTTAGCAATTTTCGAGTTCGTTTCTTTTGGATTCCTCTTTATGATTGCAAAGATTTCAAATGCCTTAGCACGGAATAAAATGTAGCAATAAGGTCATGTTCGAAGGTTCAAACAAGACTTGTTCTTGATGTAAATTTTGTTTGAAACTTGTGGGGGCTCGGTATGACTGGAAGCTTTCCTCGAAGAGCTTGTTTTGCCGAGGGTAGCCTTTGAACTGGTTTGGAATTTTGAAGGCCTTATGTTTTGATTACGGGCTTCGGACTTCTCCGAGGCATTTCTAGGTTGGTCGTAGCCATTTAAGTTCAGGTACTGCCGAATAGGCTTTGTACTTCCGGGCTTTGATACCCGAGCCGTCCAAACTTTCCTTGGACGACAGTCCCCGAGTGGGGGTGGCCATAGCCTTTTAAGTTTAGGCCTGCCTAATAGGCTTTTGTGCCTTCGGGCTTTGATAGCCTGAGTCATCCGAGTTTGCCTTGGACTATAGTCCCCGAGTAGGGGTGATCTCTCGGATCCTGATAGAGGCGGCCCTTGGGCTCGATATTCTTAAGGAACAAAATATAATAGTCTTAAGGGGAAAAATATGTATATGCAAAGTAGAAACTTTCTTCCATTCCCGTGCCTTATTTACAAGTTTGTAAGTGTGAACAAGCTTTATGTTATGGCTTAGGTGGTCTACGCGGGCACGGTTTATTTGACCGTTTGGACGTTACAATAAATCCTATCCACCGAGCCCAGACTATTCAAGCACAAAGTTTCCTTCCTTGCTAAAATCATTACCCGAGGGTGATGGCCCCCAGTATTTGAGGTCGATCATCGAGAGGGCTCAGATATTGTTGATGTGACCATCGATTCTGATTCATTACCGATCTTCGATTCTAAGTTAGCACGATCCAATGTTGCCTTGTTAACCTTGCCTGAAAACCCATTTGGGATAAAACCGGTACAGGGAAAAAGAGTGCAACGCATGCTTTCAAGCCTAGTAGCCGCATCATTCTTTGGATGTCACCTGCAAGTGTTAGTCCAATTCGCAATACAAGTAGAGAAAAGATTGAATGGGGTCTTACCTTAGAAGTAGTATCATTTTAAGTGGATTACGTTCCAATTGTTCGGCATTTGCTTACCAGTTCCCTACTTCGAGTTTGTATGAACCTTTACCGGTAATCTCGATAATTCGATATGGACCTTCCTAATTCGGTCCCAGCTTCCCTTCATTCGGGTTTCGAGTGTTCAGTGTCACCTTTCTTCACACCAAGTTCCCGATATTGAAGTGTCGGAGGTCGGCTCTCCAGTTGCAATACCTTTTGATCCGTTTTTTTTGGGCGGCCAACTAGATGAGGGCGGCCTCGCGCCTCTTGTCCAATAGTTCCACTCTCGTGCTCAAGGCCTCGCCGTTTGAATCCTCGGTGACATATCGAAATCTGAAACTCGATTCTCCTACCTCAACCGGTATTAGCGCTTCGGCACCGTAGACCAACGAGAATGGGGTGGCCCCGGTACTAGATTTTGAGGTCGTACAATAAGCCCGCAGGACTTCCAGCAAAATTTCCCTCCATTTTCCTTTGGCGTTGGTCAATCTCTTTTTAAGGTTTTGGAGTTTGGTCTTGTTTGTAGACTCCGCTTGCCCATTCCCACTTTGGTGATAGGGTGTTGATAGGATCCTTTTGATCTTATGGTCCTCGAAAAGTTTTCTCACCTTACTGCCGACGAACTACTTCCTGTTGTCACATACGATCTCGGCTGGCATTCCGAACCGGCATATTATGTTGTCCCAAATGAAATCAATAACTTCTTTCTCCCTGACTTTCTCAAAGGCCTAAGCTTCAACCCATTTAGAAAAAAAGTCAGTCATAAATAATATAAATTAAGCCTTACCGGGTGCCCATGGAAGGGGACCGACGGTGTCCATTCCAATTTCAGGAATGGCCAAGGTGACAAGACTGAATGCAGTAGCTCCCTGGGCTGGTGGATCATTTGTGCGTGTCTCTGATAACCATCGCATCTCCATACAAACTCTTTAGCATCTTTCTCCATATCGATCCAGTAATAGCCAGCTCTGATTATTTTATGAACCAACGATTTGACCCCTGAGTAGTTTTTGCCAGGTGCCTTTATGAACTTTCCTCAAAACGTATTCGGTGTCTCCCGGTCCTAGACATATGACGAGTGGACCATCGAATGTTCTTCTGAATAGGGTGTTATCTTTGGACAGGCAGAACATGTCCGCCTTCGTGCGCAGAGCTCTCGATTCTTTAGGATCCAAGGGTAGCTTCCCGGTCTTCAGGTAATCTATATACTCCCTCCGTTTCATATTAAATGAGGTACTTTCCTTTTTAGTCTGTTCCAAAATAAATGACACATTTCTAAATTTGGATATAATTCAACTTTAAACTCCTTATTTTGCCCATTTTACCCCTAATGAGAAGCTTTTATAACCACACAAAAGTCATGGCCCCACAAAGCTTTACCCCTTAAGCTTTTAAGACCACAAATTTCAGAAGTCATTTTTTTTTCCTTAAACTCTGTGCCGAGCCAAACTACCTCATTTAATTTGAAACGGAGGGAGTACTTGTTTCTCCAGTCCTAGGTTAAGCTTGTCGAGTTTATCTCGGCATGTCCTTCTTCTACTACCGATTTCATGAGTTGTACGAACATTCCTGAGTTGAACTCATCGTCGTCAACGGAAGACCCCAAGTTAGCTAGAGCATCGGCTTCGTGTTTTGATCGCAGGGTACATGTTGCTGGGTCCACTCCTTGAATCGGTGTAGCATTACCTGTAGTTTATCTAGGTATCGCATTCGTTCTTCTTTCACTTCGAACGTCCAATTGACTTGATTCACCACAAGGAGGGAATCACATTTCGCTTCGATCACTTCAGCCCCCAGGCTTTTAGCCAATTCGAGACCTGCAGTCATAGCCTCATACTAGGCCTCATTGTTAGTCAATTTCACAGTTCTAATAGACTGTCAAACTATGTTACCCGTGGGTGGATTTAACACGATGCCAAGTCCGAACCCTTTTGCGTTCGAGGCACCATCCGTAAAGAGGTTCCAGATTCCTGAGGAGGTCCCCGAGTTCAACAACATTTCCCTTTCAACTTCGAGTATTAGGGCCGACGTGAAGTCGGCCACGAAGTCTGTCGAAATTTAGGATTTGATGGCGGTCCGCGGTCGATATTCGATATTGTATCCTCTAATTTCTACGGCCCATTTAGCCAATCGTCTCGAGAGTTCGGGTTTATGCATTATGTTTCTTAACGGGTAAGTAGTTACAACAAATATAGGATGGCATTGGAATTACGGCTTTAACTTCTGGGAGGCGCTTAGCAAAGCGAGCGCCAATTTCACCAGGTGAGGATACCTAGTTTCAGCCTCGCCTAGAGTCCTACTAACATAATAGATAGGAAATTTTGTACCTTCCTCTTTCCGAACTACGACTCCACTTACTGCTATCTCGGATACCGCTAAATGCAGGTACAACTGCTCGTCTGCCTTCAGAGTATGAAGCAAAGGCGGGCTCGAAAGGTACTGCTTGAGTTCTTCCAAAGCTTGTTGGAACTCCGGGTTCACGAGAAGTTATTCTTCTTCTTCAACAACGAGAAGAACCGATGGCTCTTGTCGGAGGACCTTGAAATGAGTTGACCCAAGGCAGCTATGCGCCTGGTTAGTCTTTGAACGACCTTGACATTGTCCCCCACGGTGATGTCCTCTATGGCCTTGATCTTGTCGGGGTTGATCTCGATCCACCGTTTGACACCATGAATCCGAGGAACTTTCTGGACCCGACTCTGAATGCGCATTTCTCCGGGTTCAGCTTCATATTGTATTTCTTCAATATATTGAAGGTTTCATGCAAATGTTCCAAATGGTCCTCTACTCGCAAGGACTTTACTAACATATTGTCAATGTAAACCTCCATCGATTTTCCTATTTATTCTTCGAACATACGGTTTACTAGGCGTTAGTAAGTGGAACCGGCGTTCTTTAATCCGAACGGCATTACATTGTAACAATAGGTGTCGTATTTAGTGATGAAGGAAGTTTTTTCCTAATTTCCCGGGTCCATCCGGATTTGGTTGTACCCGGAATAGGCATCGAGAAAGCTGAGGATCTCATGGCCGGATGTCGCATCGATAATGCGATCGATGTTGGGCAAAGGAAAAGAGTCCTTGGGACAAGCCTTGTTTAAGTCTTTGTAGTCTACACACATTCTTAATTTATTTTCCTTTTTAGGGACTACTACAGTGTTTGCTAACCAATCCGGGTATTTAGCTTCCCGAATGAAACCTGTTTTATGGAGTTTAGATACCTTGTCTTTGATGAATGCATGCTTGACTTCGGACTGAGTCCTGCTCTTCTATTTAACGAGGTGAAACTTTGGATCCAAGCTCAACCTTAAGTAGTTATTTCTGGCGGGATTCCTTTCATGTCATGATGGGACCAAGCGAAACAATCCACGTTAGCTATAAGGAATTCAATGAATTTTCTCCTGAGCTTTGGACTTAACCCTTTGGCCTGGTATATCTTCCGATCGGGCAGGTGCTCGATCAATATAACTAGCTCCAGCTACTCGACCGTTGACTTGGTGGCATCGGAATCGTCAGGGGTTATGAGAGACCTGGGAACTCTGTAGTCGTCATCCTCGCCCGTCCCTGCTTTTCTGGTTCTGTCGGGATCGGTGTCGGTGATTGCTATTTGGTTTCTTCCTTGGTGATCGAACTCGGGTCCATTGACGCGAGAGTGCGGATATCGGGATCACCTCATCGACTACGAACATCTCTTTTACGGCCGGTTGCTATCCGTAAACTGTTTTAATTTCTCTTGGTATGGGGAATTTCAACGCCTGGTGTAGTGTCGAGGGTACTGCCCCATGTTGTGAATCCATGGTCTCCCGAACAGAGCATTGTATCTCATATCTCCTTCGATCATGTAAAACATTGTTTCCTGAACGGTTCTGGTGGTGTTCAGCTATAGGGTTATTTCCCCTTTAGTGGTCTCACATGCCATGTTGAATCTGTTTAGAACTCGGACGACAGGCACAATTTGGTCCTGTAGACCCAGCAGCTCTACGACCCTCGATCTGATGATATTGGCCGTGCTACTGGATCAATTAACACACACTTAACTTGAGATTTATTTATGAGTACAAATATTACCAGTGCATCATTGTGTGGTTGCAAGATGCTTTCAGCTTCCTCATCATTGAAAGATACGGTTCCTTCTGGCACATAATCTCGAGTCCTTTTTCCCTTGTGATGGACACTTTTGTGTGTTTTAACGTTGGCCCCTAGGGGACGTCGACCCCACAAATGATCATGTTAATGACGTGCTGAGGTTCCTCTTTCTCGATCTGCTTATTGGATTCCCTATTCCTAAAGTGATTTTTGGCTCGATCACTCAGAAACTCTCGGAGATGTTCATTGTTGAATAACCAGACTATTTCTTCTCTCAGTTGTCGGCAATCTTCAGTTCTGTGGCCGTGAGTGCCATGATATTTACAGATTAGGTTGGGGTCCCTTTGGGCAGGGTCGGATTGTAATGGTCGGGGCCACTTGGTGTCTTTGATGCGTCCGATGGCTGATACGATGGCAGCACCGTCGACGTTGAAGTTGTAGTCTGATAACCTTGGCACTTCCTTAGGCCTGATGGGTCTATCAAAACCGCTTTTGCTCATGAGTCTCCGGTTATTATGACATCGGTCGCTTCTTCTTTCACTTCTCATAGGGTTTTGCCCAGACCCGTTACCCCTTCGGTCTTCATTGTATGGTTGATGTCGGTCTCTATTCGATCTTGGTTTATGATCAATGTCTCTTTTGGATCTGTCACTAGCTCTGACGGGATAAACGGGCCCGGAAGGGGCCCCGAGCTGATCATTTTTGACCCTGATTTTTGATTGGTACCAGCTATGAACATCTTCCCAAGTTATAGCTGGGTATTCTATCAGATTCTAACTGTTGTGAAGCCAACGAGCTTCGAGTTTTGAGTCTTGGGTGAAGGCCTGAACGGCCCAATCACCTGCGACTCAAGGAAGATCCATCCGTTCCATTTGAAACCTCGATACGAATTTCCTGAGCATCTCATTATCTCTTTGTTTTACCTTGAAAAGGTCCTATTTCCTGGTCTTGACCTTGATGGACCCGGTGTGCGCTGTTAAAAAGGAATATGCAAGCATAGCAAATGAGTCAATAGAATTAGGGGTTAAGTTATGATACCATATCATGGCTCCTTTCGACAAGGTCTCTCCAAACTTTTTCAGCCAGAACGGATTCCATTTAATCATCTTCTAGGTCGTTTCCCTTGATGGCGCATGTGTAGGAGGTTACATGCTCATTTGGATCGGTTGTTCCGTCGTACTTCAGAATTTCGGGCTTGCAAAACTTCTTTGGGATCAGCTTCGGGGCTGCGGTCGGAAGGAAAGGCTTTTGAATAAATTTCTTGGAATCGAAGCCCTTCAGTATCGGCGGCGCTCCTAGAATTTGATCAACCCTGGAGTTATAGGTTTCCACTTGTTTGTCATTGTTTTCGATTTTCTTTTCTACCAATTCCACCCGTTTTGTTAGTTATTCAAGCATATTTATGATCTCGGGGTTGGTCCCGGGTTCAGCTTCACTCGGCCTCTCCGTGACTGGTTCATTTCTACGAGTGTTTTCCCGGGATGGGTCGGACTCAACTTTGCTGGGGGCGCAACTTTGGTTCTGCAGTGGGGCTATCACTGCCTGTTGAGCCTGTAATATTTGGAAGATCACCCGCAAGTTGATCCCATCGCCCTTACTGTCGTGCGTATCCCTGGCTACCGACCTGGCTTCCCCGCGAACGCTAATTTCGAGGTCGGTGGGCAAGTTAGGATCGATGGCCACGTGGGAGCTAGCATCAATTGGGTCTGCGACCGGGGCCCCGTTAGGGTCAGCACTGTGAACCTCGTTGCTGGGCGCTATAATGTTGTTCTCGCCATAGTGGCCAGATTCAGCATCAACATTCAAAGTGGCAGATTGGGAGTTTTACATTTTTAATCTAGACCTGAAATTAAAAGCTCAAAGAACAAGTGTAAAATAGAGTGTGTTATAAAAATTTGTATCAAATTGCCACTATTATCCTTAGCCCCACGGTGGGCGCCAAACTATTTACCCTAAAAAATCGGATAACAATTGAATTTGTATGTGGTTTTAACGATATGCGGATTAATTCGATACAAATGATAGATTGTGTTATATTAAACAGATAAAAGACATAATAGATTATCAAATCACTTTGGGGGGGGGGGGGGGGTGATTGCGAACTTCAATAACAGCCTTAATGAATTGCCTGCCCGATCCCGGACTCACAATAACTAAGCACTGATGAACAAGAACAAAAGCTTTGAATAACAGAGTAAATAAAAGTATATTGCCTTTATGTCTGTGTTACAGTAGCTTTGAATAACAGAGTAAATAAAAGTATATTGCCTTTATGTGTGTGTTACAGTGTGTTTAATGTCAAACCCCCTGTATATAGTAGGGGAATTCTACTCAAAGTACTCCTATAAAAGGTAAAAATCTCTCGTTTAACCAATCACCGGATTTCTACCTATACGTGCCGAGATCCACGTCGTGATATCTGGTTGGTCACGAATACAATAACTTTCTGTTGGTGTGCTCGATTGCCTAATTGTGCTCTTTGAGGCCTTTGGGATTCGAATCGGACCCAGGATCATGGCCCCGATATTCCCGAGGGCGGGCGTTTTGCCCCGAACCCCACCTCGAGAGGCTCCTTGCCTCGATTTTGGTTTTTTGCCGCCGCGTCTCTTGCTCCGTTTATTCCATCAGAACCGAGGCGTCTCAAGAGCTCGGTTTCACACGTATACACAAACATAACACCGCAAGATTTAAATTGGTGGCAAACATAATAATCTTTCTTAAGTACGTTTTTGTCCCCAAACATAATTTTGTAAATTATAATCAAGGCTAGAAAAATATAAAAAGTTCTAACAGAAATTAATTAAAGAAGAATATTAAATTAAAACCTTCAAATGGTGACCAGGCCTTATTCATGTGGTTTGAATAACGGGTGATGTCGACCAATTCTAAGTGTGTATATATATATATCATTCTAAGTGTGTATATATATATATATATATATATATATATATTGGGACGAAAATACAGTAGTATACCTGGCAATAGGCCTTTTTTTGTGTTACAAATGTATGCTTTACGAATTACGGTGATCGTACAGCTCGATAAATGCTAGTACTAGCTAGTAGTAGACAGATAGTATTATCTTGTGCCAACCTGGAATCACTTCTTTTGTTTATGAACAAGATAATGCAGAGAGGAAACACCAACTTTTTTGTCAAGTTAAATGTTACGTATACATTTATTTATCATAAACATAACTTATAAATCAAAACTGAAGTATGAATTGTGTTAATCTTGATAATTATCTTGAGGCTTGAGGTTTTCTTTAAACAACAGTTTATTATATTCTGTAACAGCTCAAGAACAATATATAATACTTTTTGAAAATAATGGTCCGATCCCTCAAATGGAGAAATGAGCTTTCACTTACTTCATGAAAAGCAAGAGTTAAATAAATTGTACATCACTAGGTTCAAAAATACAAGGGATAAAGAAGACAACAAATTAATTCTAATAAAAAATATAGAAGGGATAAAGAGACAACAAAAATAATTCTAATCATCAATTACTCTCTCTTGTTGCCTTCCCTTTCTGCTATCATCTTTTTATCTCTACTAGGTTACTGAGAAGTGAGAGCTCATTTTTGTTAGAAGCCATAAAAAGCAGTGGCAAAAATTAAAAATGTCATTTCTTTTGAGATTTAATAGCTTCTGTAACATTACTCGTCTTCAGCTTCAAAAGCCCCAGCAAAATGTAGTAGACCAGAGTGATTGGAAGGGCTATTAACATCCCAAATATAACCTGCACTCACCAATACCACTATTATAAGGCAATTGAAATTCTAAAACTAAAGAGTTTAGATTCTATGCAGTGACGGGCGATAAAACATAACACAAGTAAGTTACTTGAAAACCAAAACAAAGTGCAGTTAATGGCAACACTATATGTTAGTAACTCCAAAAAAATGGTGAATAATTTGTTGGAAAAAGTCGAATTACACCTAACGTGTAATGCACTATTGGTGCATAATTTAATTAAAATATGCTGAACATTGTATTCTTTTGCAAGTTTGTGGAGTCCCTCACCCTGGTGCTCAGTATAATCGGGATGAACATTGTATTCTTTTGCAAAGAACAAAAGGAACAATCCCTTGAGGTAGAGCTGCCTGAAAATTAAAGTATACAAAACAATTACGTCGTTCAGTTGATATAAGTTGTTGCATTGTAGCCTTATAGGTCCTTTACCTGAACTATTGCAATGTGCAAAAGAACACCTCGAAGTCCAACAGCGATGGAGGCTGCGGCCATGACTGCTGGACCAGTGATGAATCTCACTGCCATAGAGAAGGAAGCAATTGTTTTTCCACAGGCAATCATTCTAGGCTGCAACGCCATGAACAAACCTGCAGTTTATGAAACAAGATCTAGCGCGCTGTAACTACATAGCCTAAATCTTAGTTCGACTTTCTAAATGTTTAGTCACAATAAACGTACCAAGACTAAACATTGCCATTCCAAGACCAGCATCAGAGAGAATAGATATTGATTTGGCTATAATCACAGGCATCTCAACATTCCACCTAAGAACATTGAATTATTCAATATTGGAATATCATAGGCGTGATCGGAATGGATGCAAATAATTCATATAGTCGACATCAACTAGTTTGGAATTGATACATAAATTTTATGAAAAACACATTTAAATCAAGAAAGTTTCTGTATACCTGAATGAGACCAAGGACCAAGTGAGGCCAATGAGACTGGAATAAGTATTTGGGTTCCTAACAAGTTTTCGCCAGACCATAATCAAAAATAAGTCTGGTCATAACACTAGCAGGAGGCATAGCAGTAGCCTTAGTTTCATTAGCAGTCTTGGGAACAGCTCAACCGTAGAGCTTGAGCCTAGCTTTTTTAGCACCGGTCCTTCCTCGATCACATCCATTAGGGTTCTTATTACCGGGAATGAACTCTTCTCGGCAAAAAATCATCGTAATCTAATGTGCAAAAATATATGAAATCAATCATTAAATGAAAATTAAATGCCAAGAGCATAATATTCAACTCAGCGAACTTCATATGAATATTAGCGGATGTGACCTTTGATAACACAAGTGGTTTCCTCAACTTCACACTATACATGTATAGTTTAAAATGTCAAAAACTTTAGGCAGGGGCGAAGCCACCCTATGGTTAGGGTGGTCAATTGACCACCCTTTATCGGAAAATTACACTGCGTATATGACTAAATATATACTATGTTTTAGAGGTACATAACATATATTGAACACTCTTTGTCGGATTTTTTTTTTTTTACTTATTTCAAGATTGAACACCCTAGCTTCGCCACTCACTTTAGTTACATGCAAATGTTATCTTAAAAGATGGGAATAGTAATATTGACAAATATTTTGCACTCAATAACTTCAAATCTTGAATCAAGTAGTGCCTATGCAAGCGATTGTTACAAGTAATGCATGCATGACTCACGAGAAGACAAAAGTGGACCACAATTTCAGGAACTTTGCTATTAAAATGGCCAAAGCTATACCTGAAAACAATTAAACTATACTAGAAGGCAACTAAATTGGGCAGCAGCTTAACAAAAAATACACAGTTTCATCTAATGCTATAACAAAGTCAAATCAAGAAACATATTTAGTGCATCACAAAGTTAAAAGTACCTACAACAAGCATAGGATCACAAAAGAAAAAAAATAGTGTACTCATCCAAATCTAGACAAACAAAAACTAACTAAAATACTAGTATAAAAATAGTCAAAAACATATGAGATACCAATTGTTACCAACCTTTTGGGTGAGCTCCAACACCAAGCTCATTACCATATTCTCCTCCTCTGAACACATAATTCCACCTTCAGAGCTGGTGAAGCATTTGAACTCCAAACAAACATATGAAGATCTTTACCACCTTCAGTTCCATTAGCTTTTTTCTTGGCCCCTTGGTCCACGTAGCAGGTGAAAAAATTCCAGCCATTAGCAGGTGCAGGGTACCCTACATTACCCTGTCCATAAACCCCATTTGCCCTCCCACCAAATCCATTCTCCTCATCAAATCCCATGTTGCCAAAATTTGATGTCCTAGGACTATATTTGCACTTTTCCCATTCACAATTGAGTACAAATCAGTGTGGTTAAAGCTTGAACTCTAGGGTTTGGATTTCTTGAAGATTGTAAGAGTAAATCTCAGCATTGGACAAGTTTGATGGTCTAGGGGTTAATGAAAACACCAAGTGTTAAGTCCATGTGACATTCTTGAAAAAACTTCAGACCTTGAACTACAGGATTTTCTCACAGTTACATGAAGTTTACCATCTTCTTCACCAACTTCAGCTTGAGTTTCTAATGGTTCTTTCCCATCTAATGACATAACATCAGAGTCAATTTTAAAGGAAACAATATCCCCTGCAGTGTCAGGAAATTGCTCAGCAATAAGCATTTCTTGCACCTCTATACTCAAACAAGAAAAGCATCAAAGTATACCAAATGATACACTGAAGCACAACAATTTGAACCATTAAACTTCCTGAAGCCTTCATCCATCATACCCTTTTAACAAAGGGATGCCCATAACTAAAGTGGTTTGGTAAAGTGGAAAGAGAGATAACAAAGTATAATGGACCATTCAGAAGGGACCCCTTGAGCTAATTCTTGAACCAAATGGCTAAAACAACAAAGAACTATGACTTTTTGCAAAGTGTCAGCAGCTATGAACTTATAGTTCATGGCATAAGGATTGTTGGATGCAATGAAGTGAAAGATAGCAATGGAACTGCAAAAAAGAGCCACAAATCTGTTGATTCCTGAACATTGATCTGGGCTGAAAATTTTCCACCATTTTACTGAACCATAAGCCAATATCATGGCTACATACAGTGGTACTACAGCTGTGAGAACATGGTAAAGGTCTGACAGTGAAATCATGTTTTTCTTTTTTTTTTTTCCTACACTTAAATGAAAAGAAGAAACCCAGATCAGAATATGGTTTTGAGTACAAAAATCAGATGGGGTTTACACTCATGAAAGAAAAAGAAAGAAAAAACATGTTTTTCTTTCAAGAAACTGATTTTCAAGATTAACCAAAACAGAGTGAGCCTATGAACCAAGTGAAATATAGCAGAAGAAAAGGTGTAGGTAGCTAAAGACAGTTCATTTATCATGGTGTAAAAGCTAA
>NW_017670582.1:136257-139808 GCF_001879085.1 Nicotiana attenuata | reverse complement strand
CATCACCCTTCGTGCTTTAACACTCTTCCTCACCCAATCAACAATCACAAACAAGGGCAAGGGAAATAAATAAACAATAATGAAAATCCCGGCAAGGGAACACAAACAACAATTAAAAACCCGGCAAGGGTACAATATCAATAACCAACAACGTCCCGGCAAGGGAATGAATCATTAACTCTTTTCTTTCTTTCACTTTCATCTCATAGTTCACATTATCACTTGAGCCAATGCTCCAAAGAGTTACTTATCTCATATACCTTCACAATTTGTATTTCAACCCGAGCCAACACTCCACTAAGTTTTGAGATCACAATTTCTTTCGCAAGGTCTTTACAACATATAGAAGTCATCATTTAAGCATGGAAGGCATAACAACAACCAAACTATTCGCAAATAAGGACTCACGGTCATGCTAGACACCAATGTATAGATACTCGTCACCATGCCTATATATCGTTCTCGACAATTAGCAAGTTACAAATAAGACTCAACTCCTATTCCCTCAAGCTAGGGTTAAACCAAACACTTACCTCGATGCCTTGGACTCAAGTCAAGCCTCAACTATGGCTTTACCCCGTAATTCCACCTCCAATCCGCTCGAATCTAACCACAAATTACTTAATTACGTTATTAAACGCTGAATGAATCAATTTGAATGCATAAAAATGAATTTCCCCAAAGTTTTTCCCAAAAATTCCAAAATTTCCCCCGTGCCCACGTGGTCAAAACCCGAGGTTCGAACCAAAACCCGATTACCCATTCCCCCACGAACTCAAATATGTAATTTATTTTGAAATCGGACCTCAAATCGAGGTCCAAATCCCCAATTTTTAGAAAACCTAGGTTCTACCCAAAAACCCCAATTTCACCCATGAAAATCCTTGATTTAAGTGGAAAACATGTTAAATGATGTTAAAGATTGAAAGAATTGAGTAAAAATCGACTTACAAATGATTTGGGATGAAGTTTGTTCTTGAAAAATCGCCTATGGTGTTTGGATTTTGAAAGAATGGTGAAAAGTGATGAAAATTCGACTAAGTATAAAATTTGATGGGCCTCAGATATGGGAATTGCGAACTGGGGTTCGCAACGACCTGCTAACTTGGGAATTGTGAAGTCAAGTTCGCATTTGCGAACACTGTGCACAATGCCGGACTTCGCATTTGCGAAAAGATGATCGCATTTGCGATCAAACACCCTCCGCATTTGCGAGCACCATGATCGCATTTGCGACCAGTGCCCGGAATTCCCATGTTCGCATTTGCGAGCAAATGAATCGCATTTGCGATCCTATGCCCAGTCCCCAGACTTCGCAATTGCGACTCAAAGCTCGCATTTGCGAGCTCGCAATTGCGAGTCTCCTCTTCGCATTTGCGAAAATCACAGAAGCCAAAATACCAGATCTTTACCAGTTCAAAAATGCAATGCGTGGCCTATCCAAAACTCACCCGAGCCCTCGGGGCTCCAGACCAAATATGCATACAACCATAATAACATCCTAAGGACTTATCCCTGCGATCAAATCGCCAAAATAACATCATATACATCGAATCAAGCCTCAAAACTCATGTTTTTCTTTGAAATTTTTATAAAGCATCAAATTTTCATTTTAAGTCCGAAACACGTCAAACGACGTCCAACTTCAACCAAATTTTACAGAAAGCGCTTAAACCATATATAAGACTTGTACCGGGCGTCGGAACCAACATACGAGCCCGATACCACAGTCTTTTAATCAAATTTCATTTCCAATTTCCTTAATAATTTCAGAAAAACAATTTCACAGAAAAATTCATTACTCGGGCTCTACACCTCGGAATTTGACTTCGGGCATATGCCC
This sequence comes from Nicotiana attenuata, assembly GCF_001879085.1. Classification (NCBI taxonomy): domain Eukaryota; kingdom Viridiplantae; phylum Streptophyta; class Magnoliopsida; order Solanales; family Solanaceae; genus Nicotiana; species Nicotiana attenuata. The sequence continues at coordinate 137,965 of NW_017670582.1, read as the reverse complement.
GAGTCCCATATTTTTCTACGGACCCTCCGGGATCGTCAAATCACGGGTCCAGGTCCGTTTACCCAAAATGTTGACCGAAGTCAAATATATTTATATTAATATCAAAAATTAGCATTTTTCACACGGAGTTCATATTTAAGCTTTCCGGCTACGGGCCCGGACTACACACGCAAATCGAGGCAACCCTGAATGAGGTTTTCGAGGCCTCGCAAGCACGGAATGAGTGAGAAAACAGGTGATGACCCTTTGGGTCGTCACATTCTCCACCTCTAAAATAACCGTTCGTCCTCGAACGGACAAAAGAAAGAAGTACCTGAGTCGGGGAAAAGATGAGGATAACGACTCCGCATGTCAGACTCGGACTCCCAGGTCAACGCCTCAGGAGGTTGACCTCTCCACTGAACATGAACAGAAGGAAAACTCTTGGATCTCAACTGACGAACCTGCCGGTCCAAAGTAGCTACCGGCTCCTCCTCATAAGACAGATCCTTGTCCAACTGGACAGTGCTGAAATCTAACATGTGGGCTGGATCGCTGTGATACCTCCGAAGCATGGACACATGAAAAACTGGATGCACGGCTGATAAGCTGGGCGGCAACGCAAGTCTATAAGCCACCTCTCCCACTCGATCAAGGATCTCAAACGGACCAATGAACCTAGGGCTAAGCTTGCCCTTCTTCCCAAATCTCATCACGCCCTTCATAGGCGATACTCGGAGCAATACCCGCTCACCAACCATGAAAGCTACATCTCGAACCTTACGATCCGCATAGCTCTTTTGCCTAGACTGAGCTGAACGAAGCCTATCCTGAATGATCTTGACCTTGTCCAAGGCTTCCTGAACCAAATCCGTATCTATCAACCGAGCCTCTCCCGGCTCAAACCATCCGATCGGAGACCGGCACCGCCTACCATACAAAGCCTCATAAGGAGCCATCTGGATGCTCGACTGGTAGCTGTTGTTGTAGGCAAACTCCGCTAAAGGCAAGAACTGATCCCATGAGCCTCCAAAGTCAATAACACAAGCCCGGAGCATATCCTCCAAAATCTGAATAGTCCGCTCGAACTGACCGTCCGTCTGGGGATGGAATGCTGTGCTCAACTCGACCAACTCTCGCTGAACTGCTCTCCAGAAGCGCGAGGTAAACTGCGTACCCCGATCGGAAATGATAGATGCCGGCACACCATGAAGGCGAACAATCTCCCGGATATAAATCTCAGCTAATCTCTCGGATGAATAGGAGACTGCCACAGGAATGAAGTGCGCTGACTTGGTCAGCCTATCCAAAATGACCCAAACTGCATCGAACTTCTTCCGAGTCAACGGAAGTCAGGTAACGAAGTCCATAGTGATCCTCTCCCACTTCCACTCGGGAAGCTCAATCCTCTGAAATACACCACCAGGCCTCTGATGATCGTACTTAACCTGCTGACAATTCAAACAACGAGCCACATATGCTACGATATCCTTCTTCATTCTACGCCACCAATAATGCTGCCGCAAATCCTGATACATCTTCGCGGCGCCCGGATGAATAGAGTACCGGGAACTATGGGCCTCCTCTAAGATCAACTCTCGAAGCCCATCCACATTAGGCACACAAACTCGCCCCTGCAATCTCAAAACTCCATCCGCATCTAAGGTAACCTGCTTGGCACCTCCTCGCTGCACCATGTCTCTAAGGACACACAAATGGGGATCATCAA
>NW_017670582.1:56701-134905 GCF_001879085.1 Nicotiana attenuata | reverse complement strand
CATCACCCTTCGTGCTTTTACTCTCGTCCTCACCAAGCAATAACATGTGCACGGCATCACCCTTCGTGCTTTTACTCTCATTCCTCACATATATCAATAGAATCGGCACGAAATGGTACATCGTGCGGCACGGCATCACCCTACGTGCTTTAATAATCTTTCTCATAATAAGCAACGATGCACGACATCACTCTTCGTGCTTTACACTCTTTCCTTACCATAAACAAACAGTGCACGGCATCACCCTTCGTGCTTTTACACTCTTCCTCACCCAATCAACAATCACAAACAAGGGCAAGGGAAATAAATAAACAATAATGAAAATCCCGGCAAGGGAACACAAATAGCAATTAAAAACCCGGCAAGGGTACAATATCAATAACCAACAACGTCCCGGCAAGGGAATGAATCATTAACTCTTTTCTTTCTTTCACTTTCATCTCATAGTTAACATTATCACTTGAGCCAATGCTCCAAAGAGTTACTTATCCCATATACCTTCACAATTTATATTTCAACCCGAGCCAATACTCCACTAAGTTTTGAGATCACAATTTCTTTCACAAGGTCTTTACAACATATAGAAGTCATCATTTAAGCATGGAAGGCATAACAACAACCAAACTATTCGCAAATAAGGACTCACGGTCATGCTAGACACCAATGTATAGATACTCGTCACCATGCCTATACGCTCTTCCGATCTGACAATTAGCAAGTTACAAATAAGACTCAACTCCTATTCCCTCAAGCTAGAGTTAAACCAAACACTTACCTCNTATATATATATATACAGCGGAATCGAAATACAAAACAGATAAACAATATGGGAGGGGAAACATGCTGTGGGGAGTATAATAAATTCCAAATAAGAGTCGTCCAATAATAAAGGAATACAGCACAACTCAATAGTACGTAATGAAACAGAATTCAACCAGTGCACGGCATCACCCTTCGTGCTTTTACTCTCGTCCTCACCAAGCAATAACATGTGCACGGCATCACCCTTCGTGCTTTTACTCTCATTCCTCACATATATCAATAGAATCGGCACGGAATGGTACATCGTGCGGTACGACATCACCCTTCGTGCTTTAACACTCTTTCTCATAATAAGCAACAATGCACGGCATCACCCTTCGTGCTTTACACTCTTTCCTTACCATAAACAAACAGTGCACGACATCACCCTTCGTGCTTTAACACTCTTCCTCACCCAATCAACAATCACAAACAAGGGCAAGGGAAATAAATAAACAATAATGAAAATCCCGGCAAGGGAACACAAACAACAATTAAAAACCCGGCAAGGGTACAATATCAATAACCAACAACGTCCCGGCAAGGGAATGAATCATTAACTCTTTTCTTTCTTTCACTTTCATCTCATAGTTCACATTATCACTTGAGCCAATGCTCCAAAGAGTTACTTATCTCATATACCTTCACAATTTGTATTTCAACCCGAGCCAATACTCCACTAAGTTTCAAGATCACAATTTCTTTCACAAGGTCTTTACAACATATAGAAGTCATCATTTAAGCATGGAAGGCATAACAACAACAAAACTATTCGCAAATAAGGACTCACGGTCATGCTAGACACCAATGTATAGATACTCGTCACCATGCCTATACATCGTACTCGACAATTAGCAAGTTACAAATAAGACTCAACTCCTATTCCCTCAAGCTAGGGTTAAACCAAACACTTACCTCGATGCCTTGAACTCAAGTCAAGCCTCAACTATGGCTTTACCCCGTAATTCCACCTCCAATCCGCTCGAATCTAGTCACAAATTACTTAATTACGTTATTAAACGCTAAATGAATCAATTTGAATGCATAAAAATGAATTTCCCCAAAGTTTTTCCCAAAAATTCCAAAATCGCCCCCGAGCCCACGTGGTCAAAACCCGAGGTTCGAACCAAAACCCGGTTACCCATTCCCCCACGAACTCAAATATGTAATTTATTTTGAAATCGGACCTCAAATCGAGGTCAAAATCCCCAATTTTTAGAAAACCTAGGTTCTACCCAAAAACCCCAATTTCACCCATGAAAATCCTTGATTTTAAGTGGAAAACATGTTAAATGATGTTAAAGATTGAAAGAATTGAGTAAAAATCGACTTACAAATGATTTGGGATGAAGTTTGTTCTTGAAAAATCGCCTATGGTGTTTGGGCTTTGAAAGAATGGTGAAAAGTGATGAAAATTCGACTAAGTATAAAATTTGCTGGGCCTCGGATATGGGAATTCGCGAACTGGGGTTCGCAATTGCGAACCCCGACCTGCTAACTTTGGAATTGCGAAGTCAAGTTCGCATTTGCGAACACTGTGCACAATGCCGGACTTCGCATTTGCGAAAAGATGATCGCATCTGCGATCAAACACCCTCCGCATTTGAGAGCACCATGATCGCATTTGCGACCAGTGCCCGGAATTCCCATGTTCGCATTTGCGAGCAAATGAATCGCATTTGCGAGCAAATGAATCGCATTTGCGATCCTATGCCCAGTCCCCAGACTTCGCAATTGCGACTCAAAGCTCGTATTTGCGAGCTTGCAATTGCGAGTCTCCTCTTCGCATTTGCGAAAATCACAGAAGCCAAAATACCAGATCTTTACCAGTTCAAAAATGCAATGCGTGGCCTATCCAAAACTCACCCGAGCCCTCGGGGCTCCAGATCAAATATGCATACAACCTCAATAACATCCTACGGACTTATTCGTGCAATCAAATCGCCAAAATAACATCATATACATCGAATCAAGCCTCAAAACTCATGTTTTTCTTTGAAATTTTCATAAAGCATCAAATTTTCATTTTAAGTCCGAAACACGTCACACGATGTCCAACTTCAACCAAATTTAACAGAAAGCGTTTAACCATATATAAGACTTTTACCGGGCGTCGGGACCAAAATACGAGCCCGATACCACAGTCTTTTAATCAAATTTCATTTCCAATTTCCTTAATAATTTCAGAAAAATAATTTCACAGAAAAATTCATTACTCGGGCTCTAGACCTCGGAATTCGACTCCGGGCATATGCCCGAGTCCCATATTTTTCTACGGATCCTCCGGGACCGTCAAATCACGGGTCCGGGTCCGTTTACCCAAAATATTGACCAAAGTCAAATATATTTATATTAATATCAAAATTTAGAATTTTTCACACTGAGTTCATATTTAAGCTTTCCAGCTACGCGCCCGGACTGCGCACGCAAATCGAGGCAACCCTGAATGAGGTTTTCGAGGCCTCGGAAGCACGGAAACAAGTGAGAAAACAGGTGATGACCCTTTGGGTCGTCACACTTAAGGACTAGGTAAGCCTAATAATTGCGGAAAAACAACAATAAATAATAACATCTAAGATTCTTCTGAAATAAATCCTTTATTCAATGAACATCTTCCCAAAACCCGGTAGTACAAGTCATAAGCTCTACAGAGTTTCGCTACCATTTCTAATCACAAATGTATCGAAATAAGTACAGCAGTGAGAATATAAAATAGGAAGGGGACTCCGAAGCCTGCGAACACAGAAGCAGGACTACCTTGAGTCTCCTCGGCAAGAATTCGCACAGCTACTAGCGAACAATACCTGGATCTGCACAAAAAATATGCAGAAGTGTAGTATGAGCACACCACATCGGTGCCCAGTAAGTATCAAGACTAACCTCGATGGAGTAGTGACGAGGAACAGTCAAGACACCTAGTGGTTAAATGAAATGAGCAGGATATGATAATAAAATATCGAGATAAAGATAACTGGGTAATATCAATAGCGGAGAGAAATCAAAATGCACACAGTAGGAACAATAAAGGGAGAACACGGGTAGTAACGAACGATACCAAGTAAATCAGATAACCAAGTAAATCAAGTAACCGAGTACATCAGATAACCAAGTAAATCAACACTGACATAACAGGAACAGAGACAAGTAAGAATGTATCCAAATAAGAAAACAATGTCAACTCAATCACTCACATCATGTCTAATACACAATCCCGACCATCTCAATCCTCGGTTTCTCACATCATAATCTCAACTTCCGAACCCTCAGCACACATGCACCTTGTGCACCCATATTTTCCATCTCACTCATAACAAAAGAAATCCACATGCTATACTTACATAATGTCCGTAAAAATGTACTCAAGATGTTCAAGAAATCTCATTTACCTAATATAAGTAAATTACAAATTCTTAACTAATTAGGAAAGCCAGCGAGAAAAGGGGAAGTTATTTTTAGAAATCATTTGANACGCACTTCCTAAATTGAGATTTTACCCCTAGGAGACGCACTTCCTAGTTTGGGTCATTTAAGTTCATTCCTAGGAGATGCACTTCCTAGTTTGAGTCATTGAAGTTTCACCCCTAGGAGAAGCACTTCCTAGTTTGGGTCTTTCAGGTTATATTTTTGTTTAGGAGACGCACTTCCTACAGGGGGTCTCCCGGGATCTCGTCCCGTAGTCCCAAACGTAAGTACTTGGGGGATCTCTCAGTATCCTCAGTATATGAGCTAGGGATCTCTTGGTATCCTGAGGATCTCTTGGTATCCTCAATATATGTACTGGGGATCTCTTGGTATCCCGAGGATCTCTTGGTATCCTCAATATATGTGTTGGGGATCTCTTGGTATCCCAAGGATCTCTTGGTATCCTCAATATACATGCTAGGGATCTCTTGGTATCCCGAGGATCTCTTGGTATCCTCAATATATGTGTTGTGGATCTCTTGGTATCCCGAGCCAACAATATGAACAATAACATCCCGGCAAGGGAATCAACAATATGAACAAATAACTTCCCGGCAAGGGAATCAACAATATAAACAATACATCCCGGCAAGGGAATCAACAATATAAACAACACATCCAGGCAAGAGAATCAACAATATAAACAATACATCCCGGCAAGGGAATCAACAATGTAAACAATAAATCCCGGCAAGGGAATCAACAATATAAACAATACATCCCGGCAAGGGAATCAACAATATAAACAATGCATCCCGGCAAGGGAATCAACAACAATCCAACAATCCAATCACAAGGAAGTTCCACCACCAAGAGTATGATTACATAGCAACAAGAGAATCACGGAGAAACTAAGAAGCACAATAATCTTAATAAAACAACAAAAAAACAGCTAATTCAATTAAGGCAATTAAGGCCAAGTACCAGGTAAGAGTTTGAGGAAAACTAACAACATCGTATGGGGCATATAGGGGTAAATTATGCAATTAGATAACTCAATCATAACAGAATACTTCCCATATGATGAACATAAGGACCTAAGAACCCTAAAGGCAATTTTTCCCACAAATAAGTCCGAGCACACACTCGCCACCTCGCGTGCACGGACTACAATTAGCATGGAAGACTCAAATCCTAAGGGGAAGTCCCCCACACAAGGTTAGGCAAGATACTTACCTCAAGGACGACAAACCGATACTCAAAAATGCACTTATCGGGTGAAAAGACCTCCGGACGGCTCAAATCTAACCAAATTAACTTCAAAGCACAAATAAAACACATAAGAAACTATTCCGTATCGTAAAGTCTTGATCTCTAACAAAAATCTAAAAATCGGTCCAAAAGTCGACCCCCGGGCCCGCACCTCGAAACCCAAATTTTTTTTACAAAAACCGAATGCCCATTCCGATACGAGTTCAACCATACAAAATTTATCAAATTCCGATACCATTTGGTCCCTCAAATCACAATATTTCATTTTAGAAATTTTCTTCAAAAACCAACTCCTTCCCCAACCCAAAACAAAATTTAAATGATAAAAATGAAGATAAAATCATGGAATATGTTAGATTCTAGGTGAAGAACACTTACCCAATCGATTTGCTTGAAAACCCCCAAAAGAAGCCCCCAAATCCGAAGTATAAAACTCAAAATATAAAGAAAATGGCCAAACCCTCGATATGAAGGATTCTGCCCAGCACTTCCGCATCTGCGGATACTTAAGCGCATCTGTGCTACCGCATTTGCGGGCAGACGTTCGCACTTACGAACTTCACTTACAGGCCTAGGACCGCATCTGCGGACAATTAGCCGCATTAGCGGCCCCGCAGAAGCGATAACAGGAGCGCAGAAGCGGGGGCTCCTTCGCAGATGCGTTGCATCAACCGCAGAAGCGGTTGCGCACCTACGTTCCAGCACTCGCAGAAGCGAGCTAGCTTCCAGGCCTCAAGGATCGCAGATGCGATCAGGCTCACGCAGAAGCGGAGCCGCACCTGCGCTCCAAGGTCACAGGTGCGAAAACACCAGAAATCAGACATGCTCAAAACCATGCAAATCATCTGAAACTCGTCCGAATCACACCCGAGGCCCCCAGGACCCCGTCTAAGCACACAAACAAGTTCTATAACCTAAAACGGACTCGCTCGAGGTTACGAATCACATTAAACAACGCCGAAAGAACGAATCAAACCATAAATTGAACTTATGAACTTTCAAATCTTCAAATTTCTAAACTCGTGTCGGAACTTATCAAATCAACCTGGAGTGACGCTAAATTTTGCAGATAAGTCCAAAATGACATAACGGAGCTGTTCCAACTCTCCGAATCGCATTCCGACCCCGATATCGCAAAAGTCAACTATGGGTCAAACTTCTCCATTTTCCAAACTTCAACTTTTCCAACTTTTGCCAAAACGCCTCAAATTACCCTACGGACCTCCAAATTCGAATCCGGATGCACGCCTAAGTCCAAAATCACCATACAAAGCTGTTGGAATCGTCAAAAATTTATTCCGGGGCCGTTTACACCAAAGTCCAATTCCGGTCAAAATTCTCACCGCTTAAGCTTCCAAAACTAGGTTCCTTCTCCCATTTCGACTCTGAATCACGTTTACTGAATTCAACCATGCACGCAAGTCGATACTCGTATTATGAAGTTGTTCCAGACCTTACGTCACTGAAAGGAGATTAAATTCTCAAAACGACCGGCTGGGTTGTTACACAAATATATCTACCAAAGATATGGATATAAATCATACGCTACCCCAATCAAATCCCATGCAAATAGACTCTACTACAATAGCAAATCATACCAGTTCCACACCAATATCTTCTACCTCTGCCCACGATATATCAACCACCATCAAAGAGAATGGCTAGACTTCCATTCACAGTGAGAAGAAGATACATGCTTGTTCACATCCTACACCAACACATGAACCAAAACATGGACAACCTTCCTCCACTCCCCCTACCCCCCCCCCTACCAAATCAACCACTCTTCTTCACCTCACTCCCTCCACCACAAAACTACTAACCAACATTCTAGATAGAAGCAGGTCTGATAGGTCATGCAATCACCTTCAACATACAGATCAATGTGCGGGAAATGGTGATAATTATTCAAGACATTCGTTACCTAGCTCAATTAATCTCGGGGGGGATGTACTTAGCCATGAACAATTATACCATCTAAATGTGGATCAACAATATACTCCACCCTCCAGCCCCAAACATGAACCACATTTTAATTCAAACAATGTTGAACCACTGGAATCTCCCTCAAGCTTCCAACACACAGATTCCTCTGAATATTCCTCTAAATCTTTCCTTCTTCCCACCAGAGGAAATCACCTATATAAACCTAATATTCATACCATGGGGACTGTATGCAATCCAGGATCAAGCCCCGAACATAATCAATATCCCAGCACTCATGGAACCCAATCCCTAACACAAAGTTCAAAAACCAGAACAGAATCCAATAGGGGTAGAAAAAAACACCCTCCATAACGTATGGAACTAAGTATAAAATTTTCAAGCCAAAACGAGGTAAAAATACTACTCTTTCAGGAAATATTGAGCAAGAAGTACATCTTCAGTTGTCCAAGTGCAATGTACAAATGCTATATGCACATAAGACCCCCACATGATCCAACAGTGGGGAAAAATGCAATAATCCTAGTACCATTCCTGAGAAGGAACCACAACAACTCTGTGGGAGTGGAGACCGGCACCAACCATCACCAACCATCACCAACCAAATCCAATGAATAGAGCCACTTCCATAATTTTCTGAAATGTTCGAGGGGCTAACAATGGTGACTTTTGCAGAAACTTTAGGGAGCTCAACGACACTCACAAGCCATGCATGGTGGCTCTCCTAGAAACTAGAATTATCTCTCATGCAACTCTTCTTAATGATTTTAACTTCTCCGAAATGATAGAAGTTCCAGCTGAGGGTCTTGCTAGAGGTATGGCCATTCTCTATAACCACAATGTGATCAATATTCAACACTTCACTAGGAGAGGCAGAGAAATTCATGCAATGTTAAGGTAAGACCCTTTAAATACCGTTGGCTTTTTAGTTCCATTTATGCTAGCACAATCAGTATAATAGAGAAATCATGTGGGATAATTTAAATTCCATCTCTAAAAATTATAAAGGTTCTTGGATGATAGGAGGTGACTTAAATGATGTTATTAATTCATCTGAAAAAATGGGAGGTAGACCTATAAATTCTAATAGGTCGTCAAAACTTTGATATTATATTAACAATTGTAACCTAATAAATTTAGGCTTCAAAGGATGTAAATTTACTTGGTCCAATCATAGGAGAAAAAATAATAATTTTGATCATAGAAAGGTTTGACGGTGTTTTTGTTTAATGAAGATTGGTTACAAATCTTCCCTAATACAATTGTTACTCGTTTACCCAGAACATACTCTGACCATAATCCTATAATGGTCAAATTAAATAATGTCCATCAAAACTTCTTAAAACCTTTTAGACTTGAAAATATTTAGTGCACCCACCCAGACTTTATCAATATAGTAACTACCAATTGGAAAAATGATCTATTAACCAACACAAAAAATTCACTAATAACATACAGAAGTGGGGGAAAGAAACGTTTTGTAATATTTTCAAAAAAAAAATTATTGGCGAGGCTTAATGGTACCCAAAATTCTACCAACTATGGCCACATCCTTTTTCTTCAAAATCTAGAACAAAGTCTGATATTTGTCTACAACAACCTTCTAAAATTAGAGGATGACTATTGAATGCTTAGATCTCGTATTTCATGGCTTAACGATGGGGACGCTAACACTAAGTTTTTCCATATAAGTGCTACTAATAGAAAAAGAAAGAACCACATAAGCATCTTTAAAAACGATCAAGGATGTTGGGTAGACAACCACAATGATCTTCTAACATACACCCATAATTATTTCCAAAGCATGTTTACAACTAGTCATAAGCATACTAATTGGCTAAATATCCAAAAGAGTCACCCAGCTTTGATATTTTAGACCTCTCAACTCTTGATAAACCACTACTTGACAGTGAAATTAATACTGCGATGTTCTCCTTTAAACTTTTTAAAGCACCAGGGCCAGATGGTTTACACATTTTTTTATCAAAAATATTGGCACATTGTTAACAAGTCTGTTCGTACCCTATGTCACAACATCTTTAATAATTACTCTATCCTTTCAGACGTTAATACTACTTACTTGTGTCTAATCCCTAATATTCCTAATGCTAACAATTTAAAGAACTTCATACCTATAGGTCTTTGTAACACTATTTATAAGACAATCACAAAAATCATCGCTAATAGAATCAAGCCTTCTCTAGATAAATTGATTAGTCCTTGCCAATCGGGCTTTATGAAAAATAGAAAGGCTAGTGATAATGCCGTCATTATCCAGAAAATGGTCTCTAATTTCAAAAAAAAAACATCAAATATGGTAGTACGTTACTCAAAATCGACTTAGAAAAAGATTTTGATAAGCTAGAATGGTCCTTTATCTATAGAATGTATTATTTTTTAAATTCCCTCCAAATATCTTCAAACTTATCATGTCTTGTATTACAACTAATATCATTGTTTTCCTTGTCAATGGCTCAAAAATAAAAATTTTAACCTTAGTAAACGAATTAGACAAGGAGACACCATGTCACCATACATCTTTATACTATGTATGGAGATACTTTCTAGATATATTAACCATCAGGTTGAGATCAAGCAATAGTTCCCCATTAAAATAAACCCCAAAGGTTCTGCCCTTTTCCACTTATTCTTTGCAGACGATCTAGTTTTAATGGGTAAAATTAACAAGACAACCTGCTCCACAATCTGTAATGGTCTAGAAGTATTCTGTGACATGTCCTGTCAAACTATCAATTACAAAAAGTCTAAAATTATTTTCTCAATTAGCTGCTCAAAAGACTGCATTAATAATACCTCTTCTATTTTGGCATTACGAGTAGTAATTCCTTTGAAAAATATTTAGGTTTTCCCATATTCAAGGTCACCCAAAACCCAAAGACTTCCAATACATAATTGATAACATACGTGCCAAACTCTTTACTTGAAAAACAAATTGCATGAACATAGCTGGTAGGTTTACCCTAGTCGCTGCCACTCTTGTTAGTCTACCCGCTTGCTATATACAATATGCCATTCTCCCCTCTAAAACACTCAAGACAATTGTTAAGATCCAAAGGAATTTTCTATAGGGAACAAACGATTCTAAAAAGAAATTGCACCTTCTTAGTTGGCATGTAGTTACTAATAATAAAGAAAATGGGGGCCTAGGCCTGAGGAAAGCTAAATAAAAAAACTTAACTCTTCTTACCAGCCTAGCCTGGCACCTTAGTAATAACCCACACGCCCTTTGGGCCGACATACTAATCAAAAAGTATATTAACCGCTCTATCTCTAATCACTCCTTCAGCTGGAAAAGTCTTCTTAAAGGTTGGTCAATTTATCATAAAGGTAGTTCGTGGTTATACAATAAAACTCTTTCCTAAATATTTGGGACTCTAAATGGATCCCAAATTGCAAAAGCCTTAGGGAATATGTTATTGGGTCCCTCAATAAACATGAATCATCCCTAACAATTAGGGACATAAGGCATGCCAATGCCTGGAACTTTGATGTTATCTCCTTTCCAATGCCTAGAGATCTCACTGAAAAAATCCACTTAGTTATTTTTCCCCCTCGAAGCTTCATCAGACATCCCAATGTGGGTGGTTAATAATAGTGGTACTTTCACAATAAAGTCTTGCTATAGTTGGATAGATAATGAACATACTTCCAATAAAGACTTAACATGGATTTGGAAACTTCATTGCCTTATAAAATAAAACATTTTCTTTGGTTATGCCTCCATGGCAGGATACCATGTAGGCATTACCTCCATCGAATTGGCATAACATTGACGAATTGTACACGACTGTAGAAAAGAGCCAGAAAAATCACTCATATTTTTTCTGGATGCCCTATAGAAATGGATCTATGGTTTAAACTTGGGATTAATACCAATAATATTCTCATAAATGAAGAGAGTTGGCTAAAAAATATTATTAACTTAGACTCGACCATTCCTACTAATCTTATCGATTGACTTACATTGTCCCCCTTCGTCATTTGGAACCTTTGAATTAATAGAAACAATAATAACATAAATAACACCTCAAATGATGTATCTTTGAGATTTGTTTTGAAACAAGCGACTGAATACAAATTGCTAACAGAACGAGAAAGTGATCCAAACAAACATATCTCCATCCAAGTTTACAGGATAAAACCACAAAAGGGTTGGTACAAACTCAACAAAAATAGAGCCTTCAAAGATGGCGAGGATCATAGAGGTATTGTGGGCATTATCAGGAATAGCAGCGGTGACGGGATGAAAATTCACTCAAAAGCATCCATCCACTGATTACAGGCTCTTTATTATAGCCTTCAATTTGCGTGGGAGCAAAAAATCTATCCACTAAAGGTGGAAACAAATGCAACACAGGTAATCAACTATATTAACTATGAATGCGCAACTTATGATTATCTTATAAATAATTGCAAGTGGTTGAAATCCAAAATAGATATACTGGTGATCAGGTATAGCTTCCGATAAGGAAATGAAGTTGCACACTTTTGGCAAAGGAGGCAGCAAGGCAACCTGAAGTTAATAAACTTAGTCATTTAGCTATTCCACCATTTTGCATCACGACCAGGATGTTGTCGGACAAATCTGGTGATATTTTTGTTTAAGACAGTATCTACTAATGTTGTAAGCTTTTAGCCAAACTGGGTAACTTTAATGCCATGCATGGCCTTTCAACATTATGTAATGATCCAATGGATCAAGAAACTGTTTCTACTTAGTACCTATTAAACAAATATTTCCAGTTTATCAATAAATAAATTAAAAAAAAAAGTATTTGTAATCTAATACACGTAACCTCCTCATAATCTTTTCTGCTTAGCTAAATAATACAATCTTACAAATAGCTCAACTCAGAATATAACATATAATCCAGGTAAAATACCTTCAACCATTGTAATTGACATAACACCAAACAAGAAAAAGATAATTAGTTGACAAAAAAATAAAATAAAAAAGGGAAGAAAACCCAACATGTCTAAGTCCTAACATTGCAATTCTATAGATTTTTAAAAGAAAACAAAATTAGAAACAAGACTACACACTATAATTCACCAAAGCTTATATTAAAAGGGACCATCTTTAAACATTTGAATAATTACAATTCTGAATGAAAACCAAAACCACTTCAAATTCAAATAGAAAATTAACAAAAACCTCAAGACCATCGAGATTCAAGCATAAAAACAGAAACCCAGATCAAATTCAATTCAAGAATTAGATCATAAGCAATAAACTCCAAAATCCTACAAAAATATTTAAAAAAACAAATAAAAGATTGTAACTTTTGATGTCAAATAATTCTACAATTGATTCTATAAGATTATAGAATTTTGGAGAATTTATTTTTTATAACTTCTCTGGTGCTAGGAGAGATGAAGAAGATTTTTTTTTGTTGAGGGTGGTTATTTGAGTGGGGGATATGGGTCAGGAAAAAGGTTTTAAATTTGGGAGAAATTCAAAAATAGCCAGATTTATAACTGGTCACTCAAAAATAGCCACAAATTCAGAAATCATCGAAATTTAGCCACTTTTTATATAAAGATAAATCTGAACGAAAACGTTGTTCAAAATTCAGAAAATACTCTAGCATAATATACTGGATTTCCAGTAAAGTATACTGGAACTCCAATATATTATACTGGAGCCATCAAAGTATACAGGTACAATATAATATGCTGGAAGTTCATACATAGGTGCGCCGAACTCCAGTATATTATGCTGGACCGGTCTCTGTTGCAGCAAAATAGTGGTTATTTTTCAATGACTTGGCAAACGCTGGCTATTTTTGAATGACCAGTCCGAAAACTGGTTAGCATGTGTTATTTTAACTTCAATTTTGGTTATTTTAAAATTGGGGTTGGACCTTTTGCTCCTGAACTACCATGTGTCCCTCCGTTAAAATTAAGGGTGATTTTGAATTAAAATATAATGGTGGGGGTCCATATATACTGATAGTACAATGAAGGATAAAAATAATTTTCAATAGTAGAGGGATATACTTGGCCCTTTTCCGTATTTATTTTCTACTCCTATCTAATAATTGGTGCTACTGTTCTACATATAAGATTATTATTTCATGAGTTCGGTAACTTTTATGGTTTTGTAAATATTTGTGTAATTATTAGTAGTTGTTGTTTTCTCAGAAATTCTTGAATATTTTATTTTTAAAGAAGAATTAATCCAAATAGCCACTCACCCAATGGCTTAAATTAAAATAGCCGGAGGTATATAATATATGTATATTCCATATATGATATGTGTACAGTGTGTATAATCAGTGTCTAATCTATGTGTATCAGCTAGAAAAGTAAACAGTAAATTTGAAAAGACCGCAGGAGGATATATAATATATATGTATAATCTATATGATATGTATAATGTGTATAATCTATGTGTATCAGCTAGAAAAAGTAAACAGTAAATTTGGCCCACGATTTGTGTAAAAATCCAATATTTGAATTCATTATATTGAATTTAAGGAATTGATGTCTAAATTAAGATCGAAAAGTAGATTAATAGTCCTCATGGTTTTTTTTTACCCCTAAAGTGGTTGGGTGTTTTTTTGAACAAAATATTGTATCTTACATTTAGATGAAAAACACTCTTCTTAACAAAATTCTGAAATAACACATAAAAATGCAATTTCAAAAAGTTATGTATAAAACTTATAACACAAATGTATAACTTTTTTAAGCATCCAAGGATTTAGCCTAATAGCTAATCAAGTTAAAATAGTTTTGAAATTTTTAATACTTATTTTGGCGAGAAATAACAAATATCTAGTAAACCCGAGAAAGGACGTGCATGTAAATGTGTTGGTGTGAGATAGCGAGCATTTCATGACTAGGACACTACCACTGGTGCACCACCATTATTGTAGAACATTTTGAAGCATAGAGAAAACAAAAGTGGGAATATACTGTGTAAAGGTAAGCAAACATCAAAGCAGAATCAGCTTTGATTCTGCATTGAGAGGGAAAAGACCAAACAGCATCTCTCAGAAAAGGAAAGAAGAGAACCATAAATAGAAAGAGAGAGCTGCTAAGCTAAGAACTTTGTGAGAAAAAAGTCCTTTTTAAAGATTCGCACTACTTTTCTGAAAATTATTTTTTGGAAATTATATAAATTTCTTTTTGTTTTAATGCAGCCTTTTGACTCATTCCGTACAAACATTACCAGTGTCTACCACTTTTCTTGCTGTCGAAAGTGAGAAGCACTTTTCTTTGGAGATCCAATTTTTCTCTTTCCGAGTTTGAGTGGGATATCAAAATATTATTCATTTTGTTACTTAAAAAAAATATAAAAACATGAAAAGTATCAGTGCCTTAAGTTTTTATAAGAAAGATATTTAAAATGATTAAAAAGATTATAGTCTAAGAATTTTTTTTGACTTTGGTAGTAATTGGTATGCATATAAGGTGAAGAACAGAATAAAAAATGCATATCAGAATGTTAAAGAACTAAAATATACCTAAGCGCAGCAAGTTTATTGATGTTTGCCACAAATTTACTTTTGTCAATGTCACAACCCCAAAATCGACCCGATCGTGAAGACGCCTATCGTGAAATTAGACCAGCCGACATTTTTCCAAAATAGTTCATCATTTCATTTAAAGCTTACCATTTTTCAACTGAAATTCTATAAAAGATATAAAGTCAAAACCAAAATAAAAGCGGAAAAATAACAGCCCGACCTCGGGTGTCACTAAGGCATGAGCAATACTACATTTGTTCTGAAACACAACTAGACCAAAACAGTCTGAAATATCCAAAATATACTATAAGGAAGATAAAGAAGGAGGAAGGCGGGACTGCGAAGGTCAGGTAGCTACCTCGCTATCTCCGGTGAACTCTGTGTCTGGAACAGTCAACAACCGCTACCGTGGCCTGAGATACCTGGATTTGCACACAAGGTGCAGGGGGTAACGTGAGTACACCAACTCAGTAAGTAACAAGTTCAAACAATTGACTGATAGGTAGTGACGAACTAAACCTCAACAATTATAACACATTCAAATTGTACAGAAAAGTAGGCATGCTGGCAATTCAATATCTTTAACTTGACAGTAAAGAAGAGTGCTAATCCGAACATTGTGAAGTATAAAGCTCAGAAAAACTCTACATGTCAATGCCAGAAATGTATGAAAAATGCACCTGTGCTTCCACTCTCAAGTGCTCAACCACTGTGTACCGCATATGGCCATTCGGCCCAGGGAAATCCATCCCGGAATATATATATACAACGTTGACCTCAAGTCAACCGGTACTGAGGAACAAGGATAATCCAACCCTGAGGAGAAATTCATCTCCAGGTATCAATACTTCGGACAGATCCATGTCCAGGAAAATCCATCCCTCAATAGTATCATTCGCGCTCACTGGAGGTGTATAGACTCCGGAGGGGCTCCTTTCAGCCCAAGCACTATAACAAGCCATCAAAGGCATAATCAATAATTTGCTGCGACGTGCAGCCCGATCCCATACTGTCACTCATGACCAGGCTCTCGGCCTCACTCAGTCAACACTCTTCAGTCTCACACACATGGGCTCATAATGCCAGTAAACCAGCCCGAAACAATGATATGACGTGCCAAATAACAATAACCGAGAGTGAGACATGATATAATATGCATGAACAAGACTAAGTACAGAATATCAATGAAGCTAATGATGATAGCAAGAAACGACCTCTCGGGTCTCAACAGTATCGGCGAGAAGCCCTAACATGATAATTAGCATGATTTACAACTCATTAACTTAATCACATAATCACTACACAGGTATCAGCAAGAAAGAGTCACTAAGCGGTGCCATGGAATGATCCGGGCGGCAAATCTCACGGTGCACGCCCACACGCCTATCACTTGGCATATGCGTCACCTCAAAATTTAATCATAAAACACATAATTTGGGGTTCCGAACCCTCAGAACCAAGTTTGGAAGCGTTACTTACCTCAAACTAAGCTAAAGCTCTAACCCGCGGTGCCCTTGCCTCTCGATCTGCCCTCTAAATGTTCCGAATCTACCCAAAATCAGTATATTATCATCAATATACGCTAAAGGAATGAATTTCGCACAAAAATAATCAAATTAGACCAAAAATCCCGAATTGGCCTCAAACCCGGACCCCGGGCCCACGTCTCGGAATCCAACAAAAATCGCAAAACTAGAAACTCCTTTCACTCCCGAGTCTATACATACTAAAATTATCAAAATCGGATACCAAATGGTCCTTCAAATCCCCAATCAAAGCTCTCCAAAATTCAAGCCCTAACCTTCAACTTCACCCCAAATTCCCCACTAATTTCATGATTAGGTAGTGGAAAAATCATCACAAACACAAAATACAAAGCCCAAGTAGCTTACCTCACTGAAAACACTTGATTCCCTCTTGAAATCACAGCCCTAAGCTCCAAACTCGTCCAAAAATGGTGAAAAAATGGCAGAAATTCGCGAAGGGTGGCTTTTATAGTTTTCTGCCCAGGAGACTCGCACCTGCGGTCCGTTACCCGCGCCTGCTGGACCGCTAGTGCGGTCAAACCAACCGCATCTGCGGTTTTCACTTATCCGGCCTTAGCCACATCTGCGGCCTAATACTCGCACCTGCGATCACGCAGGTGCGCTCCTCCTCCCGCATCTGCGGATCCTGGCTTCCTTGGCCATAACGCTTATGCGGTTGCTCTTGCGCTTCTCCGGACCTCGCACCTGCGATTCCCACTCCGCAGGTGCGGTTATGATAGCTGAAGGAAATTCTTCAGCACTTCCTCAAATCCAAACCTTGATCCGACAACCTCCCGGAATCAACCCGAGGCCTTCGGAACCTCAACCAAACAAACGAACAAGTCACATATCACCATTCAAACTTATTCCAACCTTCAGAACACTCAAAACAACATCAAAACACCAAATCACCCTCGGATTCAAGCCTAAGGATTTCCAAACTTCCGAATTCCGCAAACGATGTCAAAACCTATCAAACCTCATCCGAATGACCTGAAATTTTGCACAAACGTCACAAATGACACAACGGACCTAATCTAATTTCTAGAATTCCATTCCGACCCCGATATCAAGATTTCCACTGCCGACCGGAAAACTCCAAATTTCCAATTTCGCCAATTCAAGCCTAAATCTACCACGAACCTCGAAATTACATTCCGAACACACTCCTAAGTCCAAAAACACCTAACGAAGCTATCCGAACCATCAAAATTCACATCCGAGACCTTCTACACATAAGTCAACATCCGGTTGGACATTTCCAACTTAAGCTTCCGGATAAAAGACTAAGTGTCTCATTCCACTCCAAGACGACTCCAAACACAACACAACCAACACGATACGATGAAATACAGCTGAGCAACACATAAAGAAGCAGAAATGGGGAAAATGGGGCTGTAACTCATGAAACGACCGGTCGGGTCGTTACAGTCAACTATCTCATAAAGTGATAAAGGTAGCGGGAATTGGATGGATTTTGGGTCGGTGAAGTTGGTAATTTCGTCTTGTTACTTTAAATATAATGTTTGTTTTGATTGTTATTTAAATTTTATTGTACTGTTGTTAAAATCATTATTACGTGACGACAAAAAATTGCTACTTAATGGAACGATCGATTTGGTGTGGTCGCGTCGTTACCTTATTTTTATTAAATATCTCATCTTGCATTTCTTTATTATTAAATAATTCTATTTTATTACTTATCATACCTCTTATATAATAATTCTACCTTCCCTTTATAATATGCAAATTTATTTTTCATATTATTGGTTCATGACACCATGAAACGAAGGCAACCAATACAATCTATTCAAACATTGTATGCATCAAAACGATACAGTACAATATAATACTATATGATACTCTATAAAAAGATACGTAACAGCCATCCAAACAAGTTCTTAGTGAGTTTTAAAATATAAGGAAGTAAGTACACTGAAAAGTTTGCATAATTCAGTAGTATATACTATGCTATATAACAAAAAGATAATTTTAAGCTTTATCCGTATAATAGTACAAGTCTCGGATAATACATAGTTATCTCCCTAGAATTTTCTCACTTTGCCAATTGAATACTTATACTTTTCGGGGATTCTATGATCTCATATATAATTTGAAATGTAATAAATTCCATCCTTTTGAGCCTAATTATCAGTCTCCTCAGGACATCTCCAACCCTTGCACCATTTTTTTACACCAAAATGGTGCAAAGTAATTCCAACCCATTACACTATTTTTAGTCAAAACCAAGAATATTCCTTTTATATTGTTCTCTCTATTCTATATTATATTATTATCTTTATAAAAAAAATCTTTGTTTTGTTACATATTTATCCGATATAATTCATATTTATTTCTTATATAACCATTTAATATAAAATTCTTTTATACCTTTAATTTTTTAATAATATAAATTATAAGCAAATATTATACATTATACATAGTAGTGTATAATTCAAATAAAAATAAAATCATTGATAAGATAATTAACTAAATATATATTATGGTAAAATTTATTTTAATTTTTACATAAATATTCAACTTACAAGATTAGTATGTTGCTCCCATAAATGGTCTATAATGGATTGCGAAGTGCAAAATGAGCATCTTTGTCCTTAATTTTTTTGTGCCGAGCTAAAAAATATTCAAATCGGTAATTTTCATCTACTACCATTTCTACTACCATCTATTAATGTTTTTATGATAACCAATGAACATTGTATTATTTATTAACAACATATTATATTTCAGTTTTGCACTTTTTATTTTTTGAAGTTTATATATTTTTGTCCAATTATAACTTATAATAAAATTAACTGTAATTTTATATAAAAATAAAATATACAAAAATTAATTTATAAAACTTATGCACCAAAATTAAATATAAAATTAATATTATAAAGATATTACTTAAAAATTAGAATTAATTACAAAATTATAATATGATAAATTAAAAGTGTTATATAAGAAAAGATAATATCAAAACAATGGTGAATAGTAATAGTGTTGATTAATAGTGTTACTCTTTGGTGTAACACTATTCACATACTAAAATGGTGTAAGAAATAGTGTTGGGTTGGAGCAAAAAAACACCAAATCTTACATTAAAATAGTGTTTGGTGTCAAAATTGATGTTGGGTTGGAAATAATCTCAGAGAATAAGAAAAAGAAGATTAAAATTTTTATTTTACATTATTTTTATTTTATTAATGAAAACCCAATTTTTTTCCTTAATTTATCCTTTTCTTCATCTTTCTATCTTCTCTATTGTGTCAACCCAAACAACTGAAACAAGTAGCTTCAACTGCCCATTATTCTTGTTTTACAGGTCCTTTATGTCCCTCCGTCATGAGAATTTTCATCCCTTAGCAGGGCGGCCCGACGAAATTTGTGGTCTAAAGTCAATCTTTATGAGGGGCCTTAAATTTTTTATTTTTTTTATTATCTTTTTGAAGTTTATTTTTTTTTAAAACTTTTCTTAGATACAAAGTTATTCATAATTTTTTTTATAATCAATAACTCCTAATAAGTATTTCCCAATTGACAATATAACTAATCCATTTACCTTTCTTGTGACATTGTTGTTCTTAGGTATGATTTTATCAATCTTTATTTTGAAAACTTCTTTCCGTTGAAGCAACGGTAACATGAGTTATGAACATTATTTCATAAGCAATTTAGGCATTTGGAAAAGAATTAAATCTTTTTATTTGATTCAGTGTATCATTTAAACTGCTATCTTCTAATTGTACAATTTTCCTTAATATTTTTTAATTCAGAAAATAAATCTAAACCATCAATATCAAATTGATTATTATGCTTTAAGGAAACATTCAAGATTAAGGCAATATTTTTTCAAATTTCTAACATCTAGTGATCTTAGTTTTTACTGCCAAATAGAAAACCAAAAATATTTTCATATACTTCGAATTGTTCAAATCTATTTTGAAGTGAAAAAATAGCCTTGTCTATTATGTATTAAAGTAATCAACACTAATGGACTCTTCGAAATAATTTGAGATTTTATTATCAACATTCACATCAAATTGTTACTTCCTATATATAACATATTTCTTGTGAAATTCCGGTTCGATATTCATTTCAAGTGCAATTTCCTTGGTAGAAATCATAGCAGTTGCAAATCCTTCTTATCTATATTTGTTAAAGAAAGAAATCAAACTTTTTCACTTTACAGAACTCTTTTTTAAAGTTATATAGAGTCTATTAGGTAAAACAAAAAAGGGGCCCCACAAATATGGGGCATAAAGCGCCGTTACTTTACTTGCTTTATGGAAGGGCCGCCCCTGTCCCTTAGTGATGCTATTAGCGATTCAGGTTGACAATAAGAAATTCTATTCAAATATTAATTAAACTCCAGGAAGCTCCCCAATATGAAACTCAAACAATACAATAAGATGGGAACAATCGAATATCGCCGGAAAAATTTATCACTACCGACCACCTTCAGGTCCATTTGACGAAAAAGGAAAAGGAAGAAAGGAAGGCCATAGCCTATGTTCAATGGGGAGATCGATTAAGAAACAATCAGATTTTTGAGGGTTTTGGTGGCTTCTTCCATTGTTAGAGAGCTTTGGTTGGGGAAATGGGTGTTTTTGTTTGGTCTCCATGTAAGCTGCTTCCTTCAAACTAGATTCAACCATCAATAATGGTCCGGTGCCGGTCTCCATTTTGAGCTAGCAAAAGTTTTCCGGTGAGCTAATGGAGGTTGGTCTGCAGCAAAAGTTCACACGGGAGGTTGCAGGCAAAAGAGAAAACAGTGAAGAAACAAACAAAAAAAAAAAAAGGAGAAAAAATAGAAAATGAATAAAATAAAACAAAAAGATAATAAAAAGAAAATTTATAATTGGTGCCTGATTTGCACTTCTTTATTAGAAGTGTGGTTGGCCGAAGAAGGTGAAATTTATACATTTCAGACAAATATAAGGGGTCATATGACCCCGTAAAGTTTGAAATTGCAATTGGTATTGCGGTTTCTGTTTCTGTCTATTTTCTGATTTTTAGGGCATCTCCAACAATCACTTTATTTTTTGCACCATTTTTCACTTTAAATGGTGCAACACCAAATCTACTCCAACAATCACACTATTTTTTACACCAAATTTTCTCTCTTCTATATTATATTATTATCTTCTATTTACTTTTCATTTTTTATTTCCTTCAAACTAATACTATCTTTTTTCTTTTTTCCATATTCATTATATATAATTCACATTCACCACTTATATAATCATTTATTACAAAATTTTACATAAAGGATAAATTAACAAAAAGTGAAATCATTAATAAAACATAATTAAATAAATATTACATCATAGTCAAATTTAATTTAAGTACCACATAAATATTTAATTTTCGCCTCTATTCTCCCATAAATGCTCGATTAATACATTACGAAGTGCGAAATGCGCATCTTTATCCATAATTTTTTTGTGTCGAATTAAAAATTGTTCAAATCGGTGATCTTGATCTACTACCATTTCTACAAGGCAACTAACTCAAGAAATGAAGCTTCGAGACAAAAAGAATACAAAGAAGAAAATAAAATTTTATTGACGAACTTGAATTCCATTGAAGATCCAAATCTTCGTGAATTTTTGCGACAAGAACAAAAACGAATAATCGATAAAAGAAGTCAACAATTTGAACAACCACAACCACAACAATCTTCTACCCCGTTCACTCAGTATTTTGGTAATTATGGTGCACCTGGAAATGACATAGGGGATTACTAAACTTATGTTTTATGTTTTTAATGTAATTTCAATTTTAATGTATCCTCCTTTTATGTACTTTAATTATAATGTATTTTTATTTTATGTATTGTTATTTTTAAATAATGGTTATATTTCTTTTTATACAATTATAACAATAATAAAATTAACTTATAATTTTATATATAATATATACAAAAAATTAATATATCAAAAAATAGGATATAAAATTAAAATTATAAAAATCTTAATATAAAAGTTAATTATATGCACAATATATAATTAATTAAAAGTTCAACAATAAAACAAATGAATAAAATATTATTAAACCAAATATAGAGTAATGAATAGTGTTGCACCAAATTTGGTGCAACACTATTCATGCTCTATAATAGAGCAACAAATGGAGTACCATTGGAGCAATTTTACTCTATTTCTTGCACCAAATGCAAATTTGGTGCAAAAAATAGAGTACCATTGGAGATGGCCTTATGATGCTATTATTTTTTTTTATGATATTCGTTTATGGTACTGATATATTGTCTCTTTTCGTCTTCTTGAACCGAGGGCCTAGTGGAAATAGTCTCTCTATTCTATCGGAATAGATGTAAAGTCTGCGTACACACTATCCTCCCCCGATCCCTCAGCTGTGTGATTTTACTGGATTTTTATTTTAACTGATAAAGAAGGACAAACCAAGGGGATAATTATGTATTTTCCATATAATTTTTGGAGTAAAATTTGGATGAATGCTTTAGCCCCTTGTTCCTCCGTGTTTAGACTACTCTATTTTGGATGGAGTCCAATAATGAAGTTGTGTTCCACTTGTTGAACCTTTTTTATTAGGAACTTTACCTATTTATGTTACATTTAAACTTATTTATTTCTTCTAGAGACGTTATCGGATAATTATAGTTTATATACATATTTATTATTTAATATATAAAATAATGTATTAGACTCCAATTTTTCTTATTTTCTCTCTCCATCTTCCCATTTTTTCTCTCCTCATTAAAAGAATTATCGAATTCCCAACTGTATTTAGGCAAAATTCACTGTTAAAGCTTCATCATCTTCAATCCCTAATAGTAGTTTGTTTGCTAGAGTTTTCATATCATCTCCAATGGCTTTAGCTTGAGCTTTTACTCTAACTATAAACTCTATAACAATTGTGATTTTTAAGATGGTAGGTTTATTATCCGTTCCAGACAAATAACAATTTCGTCATTGGCAGCTACTAAAAATTTCGAAGCTTTAAATTTAAAAATTAGGCTTAGCAAAATTATTATTTGTTTTGATTAGGATTGGTAATATTTGGAAATATCTTTCGGAGTTTAAATCTCAATTTTAAGAATATTTGGTGAATGTTCGAGTTGATTTTAGTTTAAACTTCATATTGTAACTCGAAAAAGAAGACATAAATATATTTTAAATTTTTTGTATGTCATGTATACAAATAACATATAAGTAAGATATATACAACTAACATAGTTGTATACAAGTTGTACATAAATTATAGATTTTTGACTGAATTATGTATCAAAAAAATTATATACAAGTTATATATGAATTATAGCATTTGATCGAATTTTATACAACATTCAAGTTCTATGTCGTATTATGTTTTGCGTTCATCTCTTGTTTCAGGTAAACTCTATATTTATTTAAAATTTAAAGTCAAAAGTGTAAAAGGTAAAAGGCACTTAGGTTTGAAAACATGTAATAATCAGATAATTAGGCCGAGTGAAATTGTAAAACGACCGTACTAGAGTCAATTTTTTCCTTGAATTGGGATTTTAAAATAATCGGTGACTTGGAACACCTTAATAAATTATTCCAAGTGGGAACCCTATAAAATAAATAAAAAATTTAGTCCATTTTCAATAATGTCACTTAAATTAAAAAAATTCCTTTTCTTTCCACAACCACCCGGAACAAGGAGGTGTGACAATAGATAAAAGGAAAAATTAAAAATATTGAATAATAAAAATAAATTAGAGATAATGTGAGAATATTTATACTAAGAATTAATTTAGAAAATAAAATAAAGTAAATATACAATACTTAAAATATTATTGATAAATTTAAACAATTTAAGAATTTCAATCAATAGTTTAAAAATAAAAAAAATTATTTAATTTAAAATAAAAAAATTACATATCTATCTATATTATATTAAAAATAGTAGTGGATAAAAATATTAAATTAAGTGAAAAGTAAATAAAAAACCCACATAAAAACGTGATAATATTACATTTTAGACAACATTATAGCAAAAGTAAGAAAAGTAATTAAAATTAAAAAAAATAAAAGGAAAAGACTATTTGAACTTGATATTAGAAAGTTCTTAAAATTATGATGAGAACGCTCAAAATATGAATATGACCACAAAATTAATGTCTTGCTAGATAAAGAAAAATAAAAATTTAATACTAAATAAAATTTAAATATACTAAAGAAATATCTCATGTAGGTAATTTTACTAATGAAAATTAAAAGCCAAATTTGTATCTTGAAACTAAAAGAGAAAACAAAATAAATACACGTAATATAAAAAATAATTATAAGAAAATTTAATAGATTTGAAACATTATAAAAGAACTTATGTATTAATTTTTTGACTAATTCAAAGTTATATTCTAAAATAAATTGTGATATTATTTTGAGCATAGGTAAAATATTTATATAAAAAGCTAATTAAAATTTCTTCGTAAGGAAGATAATATATAGAGGAAAATAGAGATAGTGCGAGGATACTTATATTTTTAAATTTATTTAAAAATAAATAAATTAAATTATTAAATAATACTCAAAAATATTATTAATAGATTTAAATAATGAAAGAGATCCAAATAAGAGGATAATAGTGTAAAAATACATTAAATTTCAAGAATAATCTTTTTTATAATTTATTGATAATTATTAAAAGGGTAGTAAAAGATCACATTACAATATAACAATATTGTTATGAAATACTTGATTATGGTGGATGTCCATAACTCCTAAGGGAGTAACACCCACTATTCTTCTCCATTAACCTCCCACTACTTCTTACCATTATGGATGTAACTCCCACACCTCCATGATCTCCCCCCATGTTCTCAATAGTTAATACCATGTTTATGGCATCCCTTTATATTACCTATATCATCCTATAAATAGAGGGTTTGGGCATCACATTGTACACACTTGAATATATAGAAGAAATAAGATTCTCTCCTCTCTTCCTCTCTACATTGTTGTCTATTTTATTGTTCTATATTGTTACTTTGAGCTAAGTTTCGTAACACGTTATCAGCACGAGTCTCTATCCAATTGAGTTACTACATCTACAAAATTGTCTTACATCCGAAAAAGCATATGTCTGTTGTGCCTGATATTCCTCTGGAAGAGATGAGTTTTTCTTTTCCATTTAGCAATTTCAAATAATAGTATGAAATATAATAAAAGGAATAACAAGGTTGAGGAGACTAGTACATCGTGAAAAGGCATATAATGCTAAGATACGTTTTCTATTTTTTTTTAATTAATTCATTTTCTTGTTAGTTTTTCTCAAAGGTTCTTTATTTGTCGGGAAAGTTTCCAATACTAAGTATTACTTTGTAAAATTTAAAATACTTAGATGTAAATTAATTACTGCTCCATGTTCTTCTTTCTAATATTTATTGTAAGTTTAGTCTAATCTCTTTCACCTAATGTCCAGGTTAGATGTTATATGAGAATCAGAAGCATATAATGATGCAGCTAAATGTTACATACTAAACCAGAGACCAAAGATGTACATAAATCAAGGAGCTATGCCAGCTTTTGCAAAGTGATTTGAAGAACTTTGATTCCTTTGTTACCAGTAAATAGATACTTATTGTGTAACACATATATGAGTTTACTTTTATTACTATTAAAAGTAGTATATCATGAAAGTCTCAAGGGTGAGTCTACTTTGGCATATTATGCCATTAATTAAGGATAAGACGGTGGGTTCAAGTCCCAACGCACCATGAGGGTAAGACATCGGGTTCGAGTCCTGGTGCACCATAATAATAAGAGTTGACTTCGAGTCCCAACTCATTATTGTCTAACATGCCTTTATATGGGTAAGGCATTGGGTTTGAGCCCTAATGCACCATACTGATTATATAATGAAAGAAAAATAATGTATCTTTCATGAAAAGGCATGAAATGTCCCACTTGATTTGTTCCATTCTTGAAGAGAATGTGATAGCGGCGCATAATAAGTCTAAATGAAGACAAGTTGTTGACCAATAAACGTGGGCGTTCCAAAGATCAAATAATAATAGTCATCATTATGGTAATTGTAAAATGAGAACAATAAGGGTTCTCAAAATAGTCCTTGAAAATGTGAAGGCAATGTTTACCATCAAATTGGTGTGGAAAAATAACAAAGCACGTCGCTAATTATGATCCATTTCTTGAAGAGAATGTGACTTGTGATAAGCATTGAGAATGCAGACCCATTCATGAAGATGAATGTGGCAATATGTGCTAAAAGTAATGAATAAAGACGTGTAATGCATGATTGAATAAATACTATAACTCACCTCTACGGGAGGTTTGAGAGAAAGAGAGATAATGAATATTAGTGTGTGTTACATGAATATGTCATTGGTCGCGTACATGTGGTACGCCAAAATAATTTGACATGCCTTATAAAAAGTTATTAAAGGCAAAAGTAAAGCAAGAAATGATTTTGCTTATGATGATTTTGACCATGACAATTATTATGATATCATTTTCTCCGTGAAGGAGACATTCACCATATGGATGGTGTGACAAAAGATATTGTAGTACAAAATCAATTAAGAGCTCCGGAAGAGCTAATTTGTTACTACCCGAATGAATGAAATTGTTCATGACATCGATATTGTAGTCAGTCTCAAACAGAATTTTTGAGTTTCAAATATATTAGCCAAAGTGGTTGTCATATTGAGACTATAAATGAAAGGAAGATTGAATATCTTCATATTACTATAATCATACCGGTAAATATAAAAGGTTACCCGAATTTTCTTTTATTTGTACTACACAAGTATAAGCATGATGATGGAATCACATGCCACAAGTAAATTAGAGGTTTACTGAAACAAATATTAGTTGGCATGAACGGGTTGGCCATCCCTGTTCAATTATGATGCAAAAAATTAATTGAGAATTCACATTGGCATATATTGAAGAAATAGTAGATTCTTCAAGAATTCTCTTGTGCTGCTTATTCTCATGATATACCAGCTAAGGTTGAGATTGAATCCCTTAAAATCTGGAACGAATAAAAGGTGATATATATATGGGCCCAGTCACCTTCCATGTAGACCGTTTACTATTATATGATTTTAATAGATGCATTTATTGTATGGTCACATGTGCGTTTGTTATCAACTTGCAGTTTGGATTTTGCAAGGTTGATTGCTCAAATTGTTAGAGCACTGTTTCAGAATATATATTATGATAATTTATCTTGATAGTGCTGGTTTAAATCCAAGTTGGTTTAGCAGAAATTGTATGCCTCCAATTAAGCTAAACCATTGGTTATGAGAACAAAACTCTCAAATAGAAATTTGGTATGAGGTGTATTATACAGCAGCACTTGTTCGCATCTTGCCAACAAATTATGATAAATTCTCCCTATCACAATTGGTTCAGGGTCAGGAACCAAATAATTTCCATCTAGAGATATGGATATAAATGATTTAATTGCTCCACCACAATGCACAAAGATGGGTCCCAAAGAAGGTTGGGATATATGTTGGTGATCCCAGCATTAGGGGGAGAAAATAGGTAGCTGAAAAAGTGATACGTGGAATGAATTATCATGAATAAATCTAGATCCTCGTACAAGAAATGTGAACTTGAGGTTCAAGTGATAATTCATTTGCAAAATATTTTCAGACGCATTTACTGACCTAGCTAAATGTCATATTTCAGCTACTAATGTCCAAACAGAATAACGTCCATGATGGACAGAGTTTATGGCACGCATTAAGCGTAATAGACAAATCGGTTCCAAAGATAGAACTCCTTGAAGAAGGAGGGAGCAAATGTTCAAGATGGTCATAATAAGGAGGCAAGTGCTTTATAAGAGCACCATGACATAACATTTTATAAGACCTCATGGGAGAGGCTCAGGTACCTAAAAAATAATGAGATCTCGATAAATTATGTCTTTATTGTATGATGAGGAACCGATGTAAATGATCATCGATGATATTGTTGATATAATATAGCGCTCAATATTTTTAATATTGACGAGGATCTTGAGCTCAAATCTGTCATGAAATTTGGACAGATAAATGATTGGCCAAATAAAAAATATGCAATGAAAATTGACTTCATCTGAAAAATATGAAGTTGGACGAATAGCCCCAACAGCTGAAAGTATAAAGGCTATATGGAGATATTGAAATATGATTAGTATTATATTGCAAAAGAAATCCTTGATATAGATTTGTTTATTCTAACAAATATTGTCAAGGTTTTGTTGTTTATGCAAATGCAGGCATTTATTGAAGTCCGTTCTTCAAACAATCTATTTGTATGTGAGAAATTGTCATATTATCATTTCACAATATGTGTGACTTTTCTTTGAAGAGAAGATTCTAATAATAGTAAAGACGCTGATGTTTGCTTATCTCAATTGAAAGAAGAATATATTGAAGGAGACAGAATAAATCATATATTTCATTAAAGGTCTTTGTCAGACACGATCTTCAACAAAATGATGAAACAGATGTTCAAGAAATCCGTTCAAGTGATAATTTGGCGGAATAATTCACCAAGGCATTGCCGATCTCAATATTAGAGAAGTTGTTAGACAAGCTTGGAATTCATCGTCTCCGAGAAATAAAGTGATATTTTCATCAGGGGGAGGCAAATATGTGCTGTATTTTTTTTCCTTAGCTAAGGTTTTATCCCACTGGGTTTTCCTGGCAAGGTTTTTAATGAGGCAGCAAGTAATGCGTATTACAAGATATGTGTACTCTTTTTCTTTCACTAGGATTTTTCCCATAGGGTTTTTTCCTAGTAAGGTTTTAACGAGGCACATTATCTTTGGACATCCAAGGGGGAGTGTTATGAAATACTTGATTATGGTGGATGTCCATAACTCCTAAGGGAGTAACACCCACTATTCTTCTCCATTAACCTCCCACTACTTCTTACCATTATGGATGTAACTCCCACACCTCCATGATCTCCCCCATGTTCTCAATAGTTAATACCATGTTTATGACATCCCTTTGTATTACCTATATCATCCTATAAATAGAGGGTTTGGGCATCACATTGTACACACTTGAATATATAGAAGAAATAAGATTCTCTCCTCTCTTCCTCTCTACATTGTTGTCTATTTTATTGTTCTATATTGTTACTTTGAGCTAAGTTTCGTAACATGTTAAGTACTTAATAAATTTTTCCAATGAGAGAAAGCGAAAGACCAAAAATCCTTTAGATAAAACACTCTTTACTATTTTTATCATACTAAAAGAATGTGAAGGAACCTCAAAAAAGGAAGTTGTACAAACTCCATAATGAATGTAAAGGAATACTGCTCATCGTTGTGATGTCAATGGAGTTTCCCAAAAATAAAATAATCCCACATCTTCAAGCTGCAAAGGCCAAGAACTATTATAAAAAGAAGCTTCTCATCGCTTAAAAATATAGCGAAGAAACAATAATAAAAATAAAAAGACTATTTTACCACACCAGCAATTTCATAATTATTACAAAGTGAAAAGTTGCAATTAGCACATATCCAGCTGGAAAAAAAGAAGAAGAAGCTTTCTGTCCATATTTCAAACATCACATTGAGTGCAAATGTTACTCTTCTGAGTAACTTAAATACCTGAAAATCAGAAATGGCACAACATAATACTAACTTATAAAGTGATAGAAACAAAAAGAAAAAAAGATAAATTTTCCACCAAGTGAAAGCTAGCCAACTCACTTATAGCCTGTTTGGCCAAGCTTCTCAAGAGACCAAAAGTGTTTTTTTTTCTTCTTCCCAAAAGCATTTTTTTCCCCTAACTTGAGGTGTTTGGCCAAACTTTTTTGAGGAAAAAAAGTGCTTTTGGGAAGAAGCAGAAGCAATTTCTGAGAAGCATAAAAAAGTAGCTTCTTCCCAAAAGCAGAAGCAGAAGCAGTTTTGACTTTTCTTCTTACCAAAAATGCCCTTAACAAAATATAGTATATACCAAAATAACCGTTAAACCTAATACTTAGGATATTAATGTATAAATATTTCTTCTTATTTTTAGGATAGCTTTCTAATATATAGTGACTTTAGCGGTGAATGCTTTTATATTTGTTGAATGATTTTTAATATATTTAACTTATATTAAAAGAATTAAGTACTTTTTAATTTTATTTTCATATTTTACTTAAATAAAATGAAAATATTTAATTATTGCATGTAATAACATAATTTTGAGATTATTTATTTACTTATAGTATTAACTATAAAGTAAATCTATTCATGTCCTTATTCGTAATTTGATACTTAAAAGCACTTACTGAAAAGTTTGGCCAAACATAAATTATTGCTCAAAAGTGCTTTTCAGAGTAATTAGCCAAATACAAACTGCTTCTCTTCAAAAGTACTTCTTTCAAAAGCACTTCTCAAAATAAGCTGATTTTTCCAGCTTGGCCAAACAGGCTATTAACCTAGTTGTGTCACCATTTTACATTGAAAAAAAAAAAAATTACACTCATGAACTTTTATTTACAGATTGAAAATTTTGTCTTTCTTGACTCATTCAGAATCCAATTGCTACGGTATCAATACACAAAAAAATAAATTTCATCATATTTTTGGACCTTCTATAGATAACATCCAAATGAAAATCTCCTCCTTTTTCGCGTGAGTCCCATCTTCCAGCAGTAAATTTTGACAAGTCAAATTTTCAGTAGAACGGTTTAATTCTAAACTAGTTTCGTTGGCAAAAGACAAAATCCATGCATCTGCAAAATGTAGACAATTACAAACATGTATGTAAAAGTTCTACCAAGAAATTATTCAAAATTATACAAAACTAACATATATTTTCCAATTTTTAATTACCAGCAGAACAAGTGCAATAAACAAAGAAAAGCAGTACAAATAAGTCACCAGACCAGAGTAGAGTGCTCACACCAAATTCAAATAGAAGAAAAATGGATAAACTTTGAAACAATGAAGATCGAATCCAGATTTTTATCAACATATAGGCCAAAAACAAAGAAAGATTGCAAGAAAACTTACCAAATCAATGAGCTCACACTTGAAAGAGGCACAAAGGCAAAAAATTTGAAACAATTGAAAAACGAAAAGTAAAAGTATAGGCGAGTACTATGGGACTATGTATAGCAGCACACATGCTATCTAGGAAGGAATCACATACTTACCAATTTACCCATAAAATAAGGAACAATTACCGAATTACCCTTCATCGTACCTCAAGCCTTCATTTATTATATACTTAGTAAGAAAGAAAGAAAGTAGAAAATAAAATAAAATTTCAAGCAATAACTTGCCATGATAAAAGGTTATTCTATTATAGAAGTTTGGGAAACTACCAGCTCTGTTAGCTCATTATAAAATTTGGTCAATTCATAAAACATTACTAATATTAGCCAAATGTTACTAATAATGGCTAATTAGCTATTTGTAGCAAAAAAATATCAAATTTTTGCTTTCTTTTGAGTGAGTGTTATTAGAATAGATAGGGTACATCTTAAGGAGCTTGAATCTCAGTTTTGGGATGACTTGGTGAAGTTTTGAGGTAATTTGAATTGAAAATTTGAAGTAAAAACTGAACATGATAAAAATGATATGTGTATCACACAGTGTATCATTTGTGTATCACATATGTATCATATTTGTATCAATTGTGTATCACATGTATATCCATGTATACCTGTGTGTGAGATACATGCGTGATACATGTTTGATACATGTGTTGCAGAAGAATTTTTTGAACTCGATTTAACTACGAATTATGATACAAAATCAGTCCAAATCACCTCCAGTCTTCCTCAAATTTTGTATATTGACTTATCTACATGTTTTCAATATATTTTAACTATACCTATTGAAAAAGTTGCTTTTCTGCTTAGCTTTTTGGAATATTGTATTTCTTTTTGTATTTCTTCACCTTATTTGCATGTGATTCTTTGAGAGAAAGAACCTTATTTATTTGATTTTCAATTTTTATATGTGCTTGACTAGTTTTGGTAAGTCTATGACTAATGGCTAAAGGTTGATAAGTTGAAACTTATTTGGGACATTTGTGTAAGTTTACATCGTAATATCGTCCACAAGCAGCCCATCTCGGTATGGGCTTTTAGAAAAGGGCTCAACTAAACGAGTAAACACAAGACCCTTTTCTGGTTCTATTCCAACGAGAAAGTCCCACACCGACCACAAATTGAAGCTATTCAGACTTTATAGTCGGGAGCTCAACAATGGAGTTTGTCCCTTTGGGGACATCCGATAAAATTGGAACGATACAGAGAAGATTAGCATGGCCCCTGCGCAAGGATGACACGCACAAATCGAGAAATGGTCCAAATTTTTTTTGCCCCCTCACCGGCGGTGATACTCCAGTTGTCTATGGGATTCTGATACTCCTTGCAGCGAGAGCCCTTCCTATGGAAAACAACGGACTTCAATCGAAGGAATGATTCTTTTCAATTAAGTTGTACGAAAGGTAGAGATATGATTCTTTTCTCAAGTCCTCGCGATTTTAGTCACAAAAGAAGTTTTTCTCCTAGCATTGTGACGGCTGAGCTACATAAATAATTATGCACTTTGTGGGATCTATCCCTGATTCCCAGAAGATAGTGGAAGTTGGTTAACATCTGATATATAAATAAGATAGATAACTTATTTTATCCCAATATCAGGTTTTGCATGCATAACACCTAATTGAATTGTTAATGTGTAATACATGCATTATGTCTATTTACAAATTAACCTTTTCCGGTCAGCCTTCTAATTTTGTGGTTGCCGTTTTCTTGAGCTCTGAGCAACATGTACTGCCTAAATATTAAGGTATCTCTAATGCCTTTGGCAGGTCTATACTACATTTCAATTTTGATATGAAATTAAAGTCCCTCTGGACCAACTCTCACTGTACCATATCATCGTATCGTGTTGTAAAACATACCCACGTCGGCATGCATGTCCAAGTGAGGACTGCACAAAATGTAGAGGGAGAAAATAGAAGAACAATCGTACGTAACAAATGCTATTGTAATGATGGATAAGTTTGTATTGGTAGGAAGATAGCAGAATGGAAAAGTGGAGGGTACTAAAATCATGTTTCAAGCAGCTTCACTATCCCCGTGCGAATTGGTGAAGTTAATGTGGGCCAAGCTCTTTGCAATTTAGGTGCAAGTATATTTTCGTTATTAGTGTTTAAGTAGTTAGACTTGGAAGATCCACGACCTCCTATGACCATGCTACAATTAGCTGATAGGGCCCTCACTTATCCTGAGGAGTGATTGAGGATGTGTTATTGCAAATTGAACATTTTATCTTTCTGGTAGACTTTATTATTCTGGACGATAAGGCTGATGAGAAAGTTCCTATCATATTGAAACATCTTCTCTTGGATATAGAAGATGCAATCATCAAGGTCATGGAAGATAAAATGATCACGAGAGTGGTCAACAAAGAGGTAGTCTTCAACGTCTACCAGGCGATTCAATTGCCTCGTCATTACGAGGATCTTGCTATGATATCTGTGGTTGAAGTAGATGAGCCAGTTATTGACTCGAGCTAGAGAAAGCATTCATGTTGTCAAACTCGAGTGTATATCTTGATGATTCCCTAGAGAAAGCATTCATGTTGTTTGACAACATAGAAATGATGGGCAGGTTGAGAAGATGATGCACATTCTAGATGTATATGTGAATATATTAGGGATCAACCTCAGGTTGACCCCTTAGATTGTCCGAATAGACCTCTACCCAAGCCTTCTACCGAAGAAGCTCCAAAGCTGGACCATAAACCCTTACATTTTCATCTTCAATATGCTTACTTGGGTAGCTCTAACACTTTAATTGTAATTATGTCCTCTGATTTTCCTGACATGTAGGAAGAAAAGCTATTAAGGATATTACGAAAGCACAAACATGTTATTGGATGGATAATGTCTGACATAAAAGGGATCGGCTTTGATTTTTGCATGCACGACACAAGCCGAATATGGAACATCGGCGCCTCCTTAATCCAATCACGAAGGAGGTGGTAAAAAAATGATTAAATGGCTAGATGCAGGCATTATATTTACTATCTCAGACAACAAGTATGTAAGTCTTGTTCAATGTATACCCCAAAAAGGAAGGTATGATAATATTAGTGAATGAGCAGAACGAGTTAACCCTAAATAGGGTAATAATGGATGAGTTCGTATTATTAGGAAGATAGGAGAATGGAAAAGTGGAGGTTACTAAATATTGGATTATATATCGCAGCGGAAGCAATCACGTGTAACTTAAACAGTTAGCATATACGGAGATTATTCGAGTTACCTCTTGAAGCATGAACAAAGCAAATCAATCTCCGTCTCCAGTTCTAGAGTTGCAAGACTACGACTTCAGCAAAAATTTTCACAGTCTTCTACCGTGTTAACCAAATAATATCCGGAAAGAAAGAATTTCGGGTGGGCGAAATTCAAGGAAGAAAACGTGTAGAACCATTGCAAAAAAAAAACGGCCAGCCTATATCTCATATATATAGCTACGTTTTTTTAGGTTAAAACCCTTTTCAAAAACCTGTTAGGTTTTCTTCTTCCACCAAGGAAAGGTTTCCTTTATTTCCTATTATTTAGGCACAGTAGGGACCACATAATTTAATTAACAATGACTCCTATTATGGAATTAATTTCGAAATTTTGAAATTAATTTCTACCATAATAAATTACGAATTATTCCACTAAAAATTCGTAATTGCACTCCTTAGTTTAATCTCGAAATTCTTCCATGAAACCTTATTTAACTCCCCATGCTAAGATTTAGATACTAACCATCAGATTAAATTACTGACAATATAATTTATTGATTACTTCCTTTAAACTTTCGCTTAACTTATTTCATGTGTCGGATACAAAATCAACCGGCCGGGTTTACACATGAAAACTTATAAGCTTTCATAAAGGAGTATCATAATCTCAAAAACTAAGACATGGATTCTATCAACTAATTATTAATTCGCCAATGTATATCATTATTGTCCAATTTACCAGGCTTATTGACCCACGAAAGAATCTCGCCTTTTAATAAATCAAAATAATAAATGACATACACAACGAATAATAATTATATCAAGATTAAGAGTATAAGTACATTGAATGGACTAGAGAAATTATTTTATTAAGTCAGTATAAAATACCTATCTCTACTTGATCCGTTCAATACATACGAAATGTACTAGCACAATAAGTTAGAATTAAATCATTCCCATAATCAAGATAAATAATATTTAATCTTGTGCTACAACCATTCCGATGGTTTGTCCAATTCCATCATTAGATTGTGAACATAAACTTTATGACTTATAAGAACCGATGATTTAATCTTCCGTGTATAAGCTAAACTCTATACACTAAATCATCTACTATATAAGCAGCGGACACACAAACAAATACATGATCTATTTAAAATAAAATTTTATTGAATTGAGTAAATAAATAAATAATTGTTCCATAAAGAATACTATAACAATATGCATCGTTTATAGTATATACCAACAATCTCCCACTTAGACTCATAACAATGCGTCTACAATTCTGACACCCATTTCGTCTACATGCCTATCAAAAGTCTTCTGTGGCAAGATCTTAGTAAACAGGTCCGCCAAGTTGTTCTCCGACGCAATCTTGGTGACTACTACATCCCCTCTTTGCAATATCTCACGAATTAAATGATATTTACGCTCAATGTGCTTTGCTCTTTTATGGCTTCGTCGCTCCTTTGAATTTGCAACCGCACCACTATTATCACAATAAAGAGTTATTGGTGCTTGAATCGAGGGAACCACATTCAACTCTCTTAGGAAGTTCCCGAGCCAAACCGCCTTTTTGGCTGCCTCAGAGGAAGCCACATATTCGGTTTTCATGGTGGAATCAGCAACACAAGTTTGCTTGATGCTCCTCCAACTTATGGCTCCACCTCCCAGAGTAAACACATTTCCTGAGGTAGACTTTCTAGAATCTCTATCTGATTGGAAATCCGAATCAGTGTACCCTATAGGCACAAGTTCATCCGAATGGTAGACTAGCATATAATCCCTAGTCCTTTTCAGGTACTTGATTATATGCTTAGCCGCTGTCCAATGCTCTCTCCTAGGATTAGACTAAAATCTACTAACAACGCTAATGCCAAAACAGATATCAGGTCTAGTACATAACATATCACACATCAGACTCCCCACAGCAGATACATATGGGACCGCCTTCATCTTTTCTATCTCTTCATCATTTTTAGGAGACTGATCTATATAGAGAAATTCCATGCCTGAAAGGGAGAAATCCATTCTTGGAATCACGCATGCTAAACCTGGAGAGTATTGTATCAATATAAAGAGCATGGGATAAGCCTAATATCCTTTTCTTGCGATCTCGCAAGAGCTTGATCCCAAAGATATGAGCCGCTTCTCCCAAATCTTTCATATCGAAGTGCGTGGACAACCACTGTTTAACTGAACCCAACATGCCCACATTATTTCCTATGAGCAATATGTCATCTACATATAAGATTAAAAATGCCACTTTGTCCCCATCCCATTTTTTGTATACACAAGACTCGTTAAGACACTGATCAAAATCAAAAGTTTTAATTGCCTTGTCAAAATAAGTGTTCCATGCCCTAGATGCTTGTTTTAGTCCATAAATGGACCTTTTAAGCTTACACAACATGTGTTCCTTGCTACTTTCCACGAAACCGTCTGGTTGTATCATATAGATGCACTCATCAAGACTTCCATTAAGGAAAGCTGTCTTTACATCCATTTGCCAAATCTCATAATCATAATTAGAAGCAATGGATAAGAGAATCCTTATAGACTTAAGCATGGCTACCGGCGAGAAGGTTTTCTCATAATCGATCCCTTCTTTCTGAGTAAAACCTTTCGCTACAAGCCTTGCTTTAAAAGTTTGCACTTTTCTGTCTACACCTCTTTTTTTCTTATAGATCCACTTGCATCTAATGGGTTTAACCCCATCAGCTGGTTCTACAAGATCCCGTACTTGATTAGAGTACATAGACTCCATCTTTGATTTTGTAGCAGCAACCCGGCATCTTTATCATATAGTGCTTGGTCGTAATTGACAAGTTCGGAAGTAGGATCCCTAGGGATCCTATGATATGATTCTCCCAAGAGCGTATAACAAACTGGCTGTCTTATTTCTCTCCCGCTACGACTACACACTACATCAGTTGCAACTACACCATTTTGATTTTGTGGTGAACCACATCATCATCAGGAACCTGAGTCTCCATGCTATCCACAGGGATATCAACGACATCTTCCTGTTATGCAGTCTGCTCAACATAACTTCCACTACTTTGTGGTAGTATGACTTTGGGCACTTGTTCTTGCAGGACATCAAGTCTATTGACATTTCTCCCACCACTAAAATGCAATGGTATGTCAAAATCAACTTCTGGGGTTTGCATCTGGTCATTTTGTTTTTTGGATGACTGAGTTTCCATTCCTTTGCTAAGTTCCTGTAAAACGAGTTTACTTCTAGGAAAATGGTTCATCAAATAGTCCTCTTCAAGAAACTTAGAATTTTTGCTAACAATTACCTTCTTCTCTTTAGGACAATAGAATAAACCACCTTTCGTCCCTTTTGGATAACCTACAAACACGCATACATCCGTTCTTGCCTTCAATTTATCCGTTTTCCCTTTCAGCACATGTGCCGGACAACCCCAAACTCGAATATGCCACAGACTAGGCTTGCGCCCAGTCCACAAATCTGTAGGGGTCAAAGGTACTGACTTTGAAGGAGCTAAATGCAGAACGTAATTCGCTGTTTCTAAGGCATGTCCCCAAAAGGATGAAGGCAAATTGGAATAACTCATCATTGATCTAATCATTTCCATAAGAGTCTTATTTCTTCTTTCAGCTACACTGTGTGGAGTTCCAGGTGCAGATAATTGAGATGTAATTCCACATTTTGATAAATAACTAATGAAATCCGCAGAGAGGTACTCCCCACGACGATCAGATCGTAGTGTGTTGATATATTTATTATGTCGCTTTTCAGTCTTAGTCTTAAATTCTTTGAACTTTTCAAAACATTCAGACTTTCGACGCAACAAATAAATATATCCATAGTTTGAGTAATCATCTGTGAAAGTCACAAAATAATCAAAAACCACCTCTTGCTTGGACATTCATTGGACCACACAAATCAGAATGAATTAACTCTAATTTATCACTTGCTCGATTTCCTTTTGAGGGAAAATTTTGTTTTGTCATTTTTCCTTCTAAACAAGATTCACAAGTTGGTAGTGCCTCCACTTTCAATGAACTTAAAGGTCCATCCTTGACCAACCTTGAAATTCTGTTTAGATTTATATGACCCAAACGCAAGTGCCATAAATATGTTTTACTCAATTCAAAAGAACGTTTTCTCTTATTTGGTAAATCAACATAATTCAGTTCTTTAGGTTGTAACGGTTTAGGAATAGAGTCAACAATAAAAAGATCATCAATCAATGTTGCCGAAGAGAGATAACATTTATCATGAGTAACAACACATTTATCAATGTTATGAAAATTAATGTCATAACCATCTCTCATAGCGCTAGAAATCGAAATTAAATTCCTTCCAACGGAAGGTACATATAATGTGTCTTTTAAAGCTAAAACTCTACCACTACCAAATGAAATACTAATATTTCCTAATGCTAAAGCTGGGGACGCCAAACCATCTGCTTGATAAACATTGATTTCTCCTCTACTTAGCCGCCGCGTTACCTGAACCCCCTGCAAATAAGTGCAGACATGATTAGTGGCTCGCGAATCTACACTCCATGACATGGTAGAAACAACCGCTAAAAGAGTTTCAACGAAAAGTAGATGTAAATCACTTGGTTTATTTTTCAGCTCAGTTAGATAAGTCGGACACTGCTTCTTATGATGCCCAGGCTGCTTGCAGTGATAACACTTGCCCTTAGCCTTTTTCACACCAATAGTTGCGCCACCAACAGAGGGTTTTTGAGTCTTTTTCTTCTTCTGACCGTCTCTCAGCTTAGAAGAAGAACCGGCCTCAAAATTCAATGCCACAGGAGGAGCTTGTTGCTTGATAATAGTCTCTACCGACTGCAGCTCATTCAACAATTTCGCAAGTGACAAATCCATTTTGTTCATGTTATAATTCAGGCGAAACTGCTGAAAACTGTCAGGCATAGTCTGCAGGATCATTTCAACCTGCGTATCCTTATCAATGTTAGCTCCAAGGACCTCCAGTTCATTCAAAAGACTCATCATCTTCAGAACATGGTCCCTAACCGATAAACCTTTAACCATTTTTGTATTCAGAAGAGCTTTCATGGCAGTCTGCTTAGCCGCACGATTCTGATCTCCAAACATTTCTTTGAGATTTTTCAGAATGTCATAAGCAGACTCCATTGACTGATGCTGATGTTGCAGAACATTTGACATAGATGCCAGAATGTAATACTGCGCCATCTCATCAGCCTTGACCCATTTCTGGTAGGCCTTTTGTTCATCATCCGTAGCATCATCTCTAGGTTTTTTTGGACACACCTCATCGAGCACAAAT
The DNA here is from genome assembly GCF_001879085.1 of Nicotiana attenuata. Lineage (NCBI taxonomy): Eukaryota > Viridiplantae > Streptophyta > Magnoliopsida > Solanales > Solanaceae > Nicotiana > Nicotiana attenuata. Next base: position 94,940 of record NW_017670582.1, on the reverse strand, counting down.
TTGTACTCTTCAGCAATTAGGACAATGTCCAAGTTTCGTTTCCAATCAACAAAATTCGGACCCTCAAGTTTGTTTTGAGTAAGAATAGTAGTAAGGGGATTGAAAGCAGTCATTGTTAATTTGGGAGTTAATTATTAAATAGATTAAAATCAGTCATGTATTATTTGAATATTAAAATTCAAAACACACTACATATATATAATCTATGCACCTTGAACAACAAATTTCGATGGAAAAAAAGCTATTTTTGCAATATACATATATAATGACAGATTATTCACTCCATGAATTTAGACAGGCCATACTCAGATGGAGAGTAAACTGTTAATTTAAGTCAAGTGAATATCAACATTCAATATATATACTAGTCCCATTGAACCAATATGCATACTCAGATGGAGAGTAAATACAAGTCATCAACAACCAGTATAACCTAGTGATTATCCATAATGAGTTTATCCGATATGGAAGAAGACCTACGTCAACGTGTAAAAATATTATATCACTAGAACTTAACTCTGGAGTCCATAGGAAGTGATCCCTACCACCACTGGATTAAAAACAACTCAAAAATGTTTTTGAAAAATTTCTAGAAAATTAAAAAACGTCCAAACCACCATCTAAACGACCCTGAAAGCCCAAAAAATGGCTTACATTATGAGAAAAGCTGGTGAGTATTGCTCACTGGGCCATTTCGCATGGACCTGCCAAGTTTCAGGTCAATCGGAGTCCGTCAACATGTTGACCTCCGATTTTCTGGCCAATTCGGCCAAATAGTGACTTTTGCATTTTTCATGGATTAATGTAATTTTCAAATTATTCTAATCAGATATCATCAACTATAAGCAGATATTACACGATATTAAGAATGATCATAACACTCAGAACAAATATTCATGTTAAAAACAATGTTGTTTTACAAAATTCAAAACAATCTTTGCATGTAATTCAAAACTTGCATATTAACATGATACTAATTTTTATTGTTCATCCTAATCATTTAATTAGACGTGAGTTGGCTCTAATACCAATTGTTGGATTATATATCGCAGGGGAAGCAATCACAGTATCATATTAACGTGTAACTTAAACAATTGGCACATACGGAGATTATTCGAGTTACCTCTTGAAGCATGAACAAAGCAAATCAATCTCCGTCTCCAGTTTCCGAGTTGCAAGACTATGACCTCAGCAAAAATTTCCACAGTCTTCTACTGTGTTACCCAAATAATATCCGGAAAAAAAGAATTTCGGGTGGGTAAAATTCAAGGAAGAAAACGTGTAGAACCAGTGCAAAAAAAAAAAAAACGGCCAGCCTATATCTCATAAATATAGCCCCGTCTTTTTAGGTTAAAATCCTTTTCCAAAACCTATTAGGTTTTCTTCTTCCACTAAGGAAAGGTTTCCTTTATTTCCTATTATTTAGGCACAATATGGACCACAAAATTTAATTAACAAAGCTTCCTATTATGGAATTAATTTTGAAATTTTGAAATTAATTTCTACCATAATAAATTTCGAATTATTCCACTAAAAATTCGTAATTGCACTCCTTAGTTCAATTTCGAAATTCTTCCACTAAACCTTATTTAACTCCCCGTGTTAAGATTCGGATACTAACCAATCAAATGAAATTACTGACAATTTAATTTATTGATTTCTTCCTTTAGACTTTCGCTTAACTTATTTCATGTGTCGGATACAAAATCCACTGGCCGGGTTTACACATGAAAACTTATAAGCTTTCATAAAGGAGTATCATCAATCTGAAAAACTGAGACATGGATTCTATCAACTAATTATTACTTCGCCAATGTATATCATTATTGTTCAATTTATCAGGCTTATTGACCCACGAAAGAATCTCACCTTTTAATAAATCAAAACAATAAATGACATACACAACTAATAATAATTATATCAAGATTAAGAGTATAAGTACATTGAATGGACTAGAGAAATTATTTTACTAAGTCAGTATAAAATACATATCTCTACTTTATCCGCTCAATACATACAAAATGTACTAGCACAAGAAGTTGGAATTAAACCATTCCCATAATCAAGATAAATTATATTTAATCTTGTGCTACAACCATTCCGATGGTTCGTCCAATTCTATCATTAGATTGTGAACATAAACTTTATGACTTATAAGAACCGATGATTTAATCTTCCGTGTATAAGCTAAACTCTATACACTAAATCATCTACTATATAAGTAGCGGACACACAAACAAATACATGATCTATTTAAAATAAAACTTTATTGAATTGAATAAATAAATAAACAACTGTTCCATAAAGAATACTATAACAATACACATAGTTTATAGTATATCCTAACACTAAAATCTTGGAACAAGCTCATTGATGATACTGTCTCAAATGTTCTTTGAAAGTAATTTCTTATTTGAACTTCAATTGGTTGCAACAAGTCCATGAACCTTTATGTGATATTCCAATCATGGCAATTAGGTAGAATATTAGTACTAAATAATCTCTAATATTGTCCCCTAAAATCTTGGAACAAGCTCAATGATGATACCTCCGTTCACTTTTAGTTGTCCACTTTGACTTTACACGCTCCTTAAGAAATAATAATTGTAGTATATATTTTACCATATAACCCCTAATAATGATAGCATTCCAAAAGTTTTGAGAAATAATTTGGGGAATGAATAATTAATGATAAGGTAAAATAGAAAGAAAAAAAAAAAGATTGTCTTTCTCTTGATTTGCTAAAATGGACAAGCAAAAGGAAAAATATATTTTTGGTATAGTGGACAAGTAAAAGTGAAGGGAGGGAGTAATTTAATTTTTGGAGCAAAACTAATACTACTGCTAATTCTTTTTCTTTTAACCTCACCCTTACTCTATTGAGATTAATCGAGTATTATCAATTGTAGTGGTATAGTTATTTATGTCATGTTGTTGTTAGTTAATGGTTAGACTTAAGAAGTTATTAGTTGAGTTAGTTATAGGGGTATTTTTGTAATTAGCATTTTACTCTTTTCTTCTCACGTGTATAAAGCTTAACTCTAATGAATAGAAGGTTAAGATCTTTTTCCCCAATTTCATTCTGTCCAGAAGCTTCTCTCATGAGAGCTCAAGCTTAACCTCTTTCAATGGAGGTCAATTCATCCGTTTAATCTCAATTTTGACATGGTATCAGAGCTAAGCTCGATTCTCACATCAACGCTTCTTTCTCCTCGTCAAATTTCATCATTCAATTTCAACTTTTCAATTTTACAAAATCAATATCTGCACAGTTCGTTGCTAGGGTTTGAAGTTTCTCGATTCTTCTCTCCAGATTTAGAGCTTATTTCAACTAATTTTCTAAGATTGATCTTCAATCGATGGCCGGAGACAATGAAAATAAGAATACGACCAATAATTTGGACTCGACCAATCTGCTGTACATGCACCTGTCGGAGAGTGCCGGAACGACTTTGGTACCTGTTGCCTTTGATGGAACCGGGTACAGATCATGGAGAAAAGGAGTTCTCAGAGCACTATCCGTGAAAAATAAGGTTGGATTCATCACCGGAAAATGTAAGAAACCTAACTCTGATGATGTGACTTATGATCAGTAGGCTCGATGCGATGACATGGTGACCTCGTGGATTTTGAACTCACTTTCAAAGGACTTAGCTGATAGTCTACAATATGTCAGTGATGCTAAGGAATTATGGCAAGAGCTGGAAGATAGATACGATCAAACCAATGGAGCAAAACTGTATCAACTACAGAAGGAAATAAACAACCTTAGCTAGGGAACTTTGGATATCACAGGCTACTACACGAAAATGAAAAGACTTTGGGAGGTGTCAGTGTACCTGTGGTGCAAAGGCTAATATGCACAAGTCTGAGCAAGATCAGAGGCTAATTCAGTTCCTGATGCGCTTAAATGAAGTTTACACAGTGGTGAGAGCAGCATACTCATGATGAATCCACTGCCCAGCATAACACAAGCCTTTTCCATCCTTATTCAAGAAGAAAAGCAGAGAGAAGTGAGGCCAAGTAACAAACTGGTTATGGAGTCCACTTCATTGAATGTAAATGGGCCTGGGAATAACAAGTTCAGGACAAACTACAATCCAAAAGGAAATAATAATAACTCGTACAATCCAAACAAGCAAGGGTATCCACCTGCCAAGTCTCGATTGTTCTGTGATTATTGCAAAAAGCCAGGCCACACTAGAGATAATTGCTATAGGATACATGATTTCCCACAGGATTTCAAGTTCACTAAGGGGAGAAATGCAGCATCTGCTACAAATGTTCACACAGAATGTGAAGAAGCCGAGGGTGGATCTCACAATCAAGAATTTCAGCACTTGACAAAGGACCAATACAATCAACTGCTTAGTCTATTGGAGAAATTTCCAGGGAGGAACACAGCAGAAGGCTCAAACAATATAGCATGTGGAGTTGCCAACTTTGCAGGTATTCTAGCTTGTTCTACTTGTAAAGAGATTGCTGAAACTACTATATGTAAATGCTCTAAATCAGTTGCTGACTTGTGGATATTAGATAGTGGAGCTTCAAATCATATGAACTATAGAAAATCTTTTCTGAAAAACATTAGAACCTTATCTTGTCCCTTTCTAGTTATACTACCTAATGGATATAGGGTGAAAGTGACAGAAATTGGAGATGCATTTCTTGGTCCAATGTTAACTCTAGTCAAAGTGTTGTATGTACCTAGTTTCAAATGCAACCTCATCTCTATTCATTCTTTAACAGACTATCTTGATTGCATAGTTAATTTCAGCAAATATCTTTGCATGATGCAGGGCCCTTCAATGAAGAGGCCTCTGGAGATTGGTAAAGCAAGGAGTGGTTTGTACTTCTTATGCTCAAAGTGTCATAGTAGTCCATCTTCTATCCCTTCTACTTTTTACTCCCATTCTTGTTTTCCTGCATCAGTTGATGTTGTAAATAGAGGAGAGAGTCACAGTCTGCCTTTACACTCATCATCAATTGTAAATAGGTCACTACATTCACTCAATAATGTAAATAACCTTCAGTCAAGAAATAAAACTGACTCTCCTTTTGGTATACATTTTTTCTTGTCATCTATTGCATCTTATGGGAACATTGTTGAACATCTTTGGCATAATAGACTTGGCCATGTACCCTTTGTGAAGATGAAAAGAATATCTACCATACCAGTTAATTTCTCCCCCAAATAGCCTTTTCTCTGTTCTATCTGCCCCATGGCAAGGCAGACAAGACTGCCATTTCCCCAGAAAACCTCATCTACCACCAAAATTTTTGAATTACTGCACATAGATTTATGGGGTCCCTATCATATAGCCACACATGACAACTACAAATATTTCCTTACCATGATTGATGATTTTAGCAGATCAACCTGGACACATCTCTTGAGCAGTAAAAGCAACACTCTTCAAGCCATTAAAGCCCTCATCTCTATGATTGAAAACCCGTTCAACTCTTTAGTTAAAGTTGTTAGAACTGATAATGGGTTGGAATTTGTAAATAGTGAAGCCATGTTGTTCTTCCAAGACAAAGGCATAATTCACCAGAAAACCTGCCCATATACACCACAATAGAATGGTGTGGTAGAAAGAAAACACAAATATCTTCTAGAAATTGCAAGGGCCCTACTCTATCAATCCAAATTACCAATGAAATATTGGGGGGAGTGTATCCTTACTGCCACTTACTTGATAAACAGACTACCCTCTACTGTCCTTAATGATAAATGCCCTTTTGAACTTCTCTACAATAGAAAACCAATTTACTCACACCTTAAGAGCTTTGGCTGCTTATGCTACACTACCACATTTAAGACACACAAAGATAAATTTGAACCAAAGGCTACTCCCCATGTTTTTGTAGGGTATCCCTTTGGGGTAAAAGGTTATAAAGTTCTGGATCTAGCCACAAGGAGGGTACATGTATATAGAGATGTTCTGTTCCATGAAGATGTATTCCCTTTTGCTATTTCACCTGAAAACTCTTCATTTCCCTCTATTTTGCATATGATAAATTCTAATTCTTCATGTCCAAACACCATTGTGAATGATCTTGCTGATCATTGTATTGTTGACAGAGATGCATCAGCTTCTGCCACTAGTAGTCCTATATCTGATAGCAGTCCCCAGTCACAAATACATCACCAAACCATCCAAGTCTTGTAAGCCTGCATAACCATGACTCAGAACAGAATCCAAATTCAGACAACAGAACTCACATTCATAGCCCTATACCTAGAGATCATTCAGAAACACAACAAATACATCATATAAGACTTGACAATAACCAACCTAATCTTATGCAACATAGAAGATCATGCAGAACACTCATCGCTCCTTCTCATCTTAAGGACTATGTCTGCACACTACCAAACCTACAATCACACAACCACTCAAACAATGATGTAAACCTTGAACATCAACCAGTTCATTCCACATCCACTTCACTCACTGCCCTTTTTACTAACAGTCAGTCTGTGTCCTTCAATGTTCTAAGCCATGATAGTCAGCAGCTGGTAAAGAGTATTTCACATGAGTGTGAACCAAACTCTTATGAGGGGGTAGCTATGAATCCGGCCTGGCAGGCAGCAATGACACAAGAGTTTGAAGCTTTATATACTAATCATACTTGGGATTTAGTTAATTTGCCTGCAGGAAAGAGAGCTATAGGGTACAAGTGGGTGTACAAAATCAAACACAAAGNTCATAATGTCTCGTACAAGTAGTGATGATGAACAAAGGGTTATTCAAGAAGCCGAAATTAAAGGAAGGAATGATTTCACCTTGCAAGCTATGCACCAACAATTTGAAAGGTGGAATTTGCAATTCCAAGAGATGAGGGGCACCATTGCTGAGCAAAATATTACAATAGCTGAACTTAGGAGGGGAAATAACGCTAGACTCCAAGCTAGGAGAAATGTACCAGCTCCCATTGTAAATCAGGAAAACCCTATCGATGATTTTAATGATGATATTGATTTTGATAGGGTAGGAAGAGATAGGAGGGGACAAATAGGAAGACTAGAAGATGATAATATAAGTAGTATAAAGATGAAGATGCCATCTTTCAAGGGAACAAGGGATCCAGACTTGTACATTGATTGGGAGAGAAAAGTGGAAGCCATCTTTGATTGCCACAACTATTCGGAGGGTAAAAAGGTTAAACTTGCTGCTGTTGAGTTTTCTAACTATGCAGCAATCTGGTGAAAAAAGCTTTCTAGGAACAGATTGCGAGAAGGACAAGCACTCGTTACTACGTGGGCTGAGATGAAGGGGTAATGAGGAAGATATTTTTGCCATCACACTTTCAAAGAGATCTACAACAACGTCTTCAAACTTTGAGGCAAGGGTCTATGTCCGTAGATGCCAGCAATGACACAGAGTTTGAAGCTTTATATACTAATCATACTTGGGATTTAGTTAATTTGCCTGCAGGAAAGAGAGCTATAGGGTACAAGTGGGTGTACAAAATCAAACACAAAGCAGATGGAAGTGTGGAAAGATACAAGGCAAGGCTTGTGATAAAAGGATACACTCAGGAAGCTGGAGTTGATTACATAGAGACCTTTTCTCCAGTAGTGAAGATGACTACTATCAGGACCTTGATCAGCATTGTAGTAAAGAAAGGATGGGATCTCTATCAACTGGATGTGAACAATGCTTTCCCCCATGGAGATCTACATGAGAAAGTATATAGGATGTCCCACAAGGTCTGATGGTGGAGGATAAATCACTTGTATGCAGACTAAGGAAGTCCTTATATTGACTCATACAAGCCAGTAGTCAATGGTATGACAAACTGACAGAATCTTTGCAGTCCAGGGGTTCAGGCACTCAGCAAATGACTATTCTTTATTTTTCAAGAAACAAGGTGATCAACCAATTTTTGTGGCAATATGTTGATGATGTGATTCTTACTGGGACTGATCTTGAAGAAATCATAGCACTGAAGGCATTTTTGCACAATCAGTTTAAAATAAAGGACTTAGGAAAGTTGCACTACTTCTTGGGCTTAGAGATACTTTACAAAAATGATGGAGTACTGATCTCTTAGAGAAAATTCACCACTGATTTGTTAAAGGAATATGACTGCTTGGGGTATTCTCCTGTGTACTCTCCACTTGACTCATCAACCAAACTCAAAGCTGAAGAAGGTGCTTTGTTGGCTGATCCATCATATTACAGGAAGCTGAATGGGAAGCTCAATTTCCTGACAAACACAAGATTAGATATTGCCTACAGTGTACAACACTTAAGCCAGTTTATGCAAACACTAAGAGAACCTCATCTCAAGGCTGCTATACATGTCCTTAGATACCTGAAGGCTGATCCTACCTTAGGGATTTTTCTGTCTAATGATCCTTCCTATGAAGTCACAGCCTACTGTGATTCAGATTGGGCTACATGCCCTGATTCCAGGAGATTTGTGAGTGGATATCTTGTGCTCCTTGGAAATAGTCCAATCAGTTGGAAATAAGAGAAGCAAACCACTGTCTCATTGTCCTTTGTAGAAGCAGAATACATGTCTTTGAGGAAGGTAGTTGGTGAGTGTGGGTCAAGCGCTTATTGGAAGAACTAACAGTCTTATGTGATACTCCCATCCCAGTCTTCTGTGATAGTCAGGATGCAGCGCACATAACTAAGAATCCTGGGTTCCATGAAAGAACAAAACATATAGAAGTAGAATGCCATTTTGTAAGAGACAGGCTCCAGGGGTCAAGCATTATGATTTTCTTGGCAAGTTGTCTGTGATTTCATCACCTCCAACTTGAGGGGGTGGGGGTATTGAGATTAATCGAGTATTATTAATTCTAGTGGTATAGTAATTTATGCCATGTTGTTGTTAGTTAGTGGTTAGACTTATGAAGTTATTAGTTGAGTTAGTTACAGGGGTATTTTTGTAATTAGCATTTTACTCTTTTCTTCTCACGTGTATAAAGCTTAACTTACTGAATAGAAGGTTAAGATCTTTTTTCCCAATTTCATTCTGTCTAGAAGCTTCTCTCATGAGAGCTCAAGCTCAACCTCTTTCAATGGGGGTCAATTCATCCGTTTAATCTCAATTTCGACATACTCAAAAGGATCATAGTGCTTTTGCTAAACCTCATGTGACTTAAAACTGACCTACTAGTTGGATTTGTTAGAGTTTTCAACATTGGTTGAAGGAATGAGATGCGTAGTCTCTTTATGAGGTATTAGGCAATCTTCACATCCGATCTTGAATTAGATTTTGGAGTTAAGGCGCATACATTTTCTTTGCATGTTATGAAAATCATATGTATCCAATCGTTTGCTTATCCAATATTAGGCCTCATTTAAAAGATGGTATTATCTACCAACCAACCCTTCCATCAATTGTCTAACAAAGCTAAGCAGTTAGATAGATGGCAACTTCCTACCCATTAGGAATAGGTAAGACAAAATTAAACTAATTTTTTGTTAGTTGAATTAATGTATGGAGGGAGGGAGTTGTAATTTGTAAGATTTTTGTCCATATGAATTCCCTCTCTATAATTTTTTGTATTTATTATTTTGATAATCAGTTTTGTAATTTGAGCTTAGGCCTAAGCACCCCTCTTTGTGCTGCAGATTTATATACAACACAATCTAGAATGCTTATTGGGTCAAACTTATAAATAAAATAAAATGTCAAAATTTGCCATGAACCAGACGATGGAGAATAACTGTCCCACATTCTTCAAATTCTCTCGAGAAAACAGTAAAATGGATGCTCCATTTGTTTGTGACAGTAGTTGTACACTTGTGCTCCTCAAGTTTAGGAAAAAAAAATAGTGACGTCTTTGTCACAGGGAAAAGAATTGAAGGTGGGAGAAAAGAATTGTTACATCAACCATGCATATACAAAAAGCAAGGCAAGTTGATATAAATATAGAATTGGTTGTATTACACTTTTTATTTTGAACGTTTTAAATTACTTAATATTATTCTATTTCAGATATAATTTTTACAACTTAATTCGACTTCATTTGCTCTTAAATTTTTTTACTTTGAAATGATATTTTCTCAATCAAACTAATTATTCAATCATCTTTATATTTTCGTCTATTATCACTAAAATTGATAAATCTAAGCTAACATCTTAAACTGCATGTACAGTCAAATATCATCACATATGAGGATATTGAGTTTGATTATGTAATGAAATGGTATCTTATTTTCACAAATAGTACTTCACGGATGGTACTTCGAATGGAACGAGCATAAATAGATTAACAATACTTTTTTATTTTTTCAGTTATTCCATCAAATATATCACATAGGATCTTTGGTCTTTGCTCGAACAGATGAAAAGATGAGATCACTTCTATTTAGACCAATCTAGCACGTCTCTCCATTTGGACGAAGATGAACCTTTTTGACGAGCCTAACTTTCGGACAATGTTTCATTTGAACAATAATAGAAGCCCTTGGAGAAATTGTTTGTGGTTCCACTAGTTGGATATGATAATTTTATATGATAGTGGTTGCCACCATTTTCAGTTGAATGAACGTCATTTCCTTCCCTAAACAAGTCCTTGCCACCATTTTATATGCTAAGAGTTTCACACAATGCACCATGTAGATAGACCAGTTTTCGTGTTTCTTCTATATTGAAATACTTGAGGTTTTCATCTTCTTTTAGATGCAATTGTTGTTGAATCTCTTCCCTAATCTTTATCTCTACTAAGGGATTTTTAGGTACGAGCCAGAAAAACCAAGTGAGAGTTGCACTTGTGGTGTCTCTCCAAGCAAACATCAAATTCACAAAAGTGTCCCTCAAAAATTCTTGTACATTGCCTGAAATTATAGTCTTCCATTAATTATATGCTTTAACATAGACACTTAACTTGTTAAAGTCCTCGTCTTTGAATGGTTCGTTCATCATCTCCTCTTGCTTACTTGAAATGCAAGGATATAGAAATTGATCAATAGCTTTCCATGCTTGAACAAGTTTCTTCTCTTTACTAATGTGAAGCCAATTTTGCAATTTTCAATAACTTTCTGGTAAGATATGTCTATATAAAAGTGAAACCACAATGTCGTTGAAAGCCTTTTCGCATGGAACATGAAGTAAACCAATGGACAAACTTGTCGAATCATGATCAAGTAACAACTTGGTAATAGAATCAAAAGTGAATCTTTGAAAAATTTCTTGCAAATCAAATGGGGTGCCTTGTTTTGCAAAAGCATCAAGAATTGGTCAAAGCCCTTTTTCAATAGTGTCCCACATGTTTCTCTCTAACAAAGTTTGGAACTTGGCATGGCTCATTAACGACATGGTGGCCTTCCTATGAATCTACTATAATTCGGAATCAACACTAAAGATTCCATTTCCTAAAATATCAAATATTTTTGGAATTCAAGACCCTTTGGATATTTGAATTTTTTTTTTTACTAAGGACATGGTGGATATTTGCAGGATCACTAATAATTAACACGTTTAATTGGCAAGCACAGGACCATGGAACTCAAAAGTACCCCAGTTTCTCTAAGAAAAACAGTCACAAATTCATGGATACGGTGAGCATTTCAAATAAAGCCAAGTAACATTCCAAAGAGAGGCTAATTTATTGGCACTGAGCTTTTCCACCATCTATTTATAAAGTTCCACCATGTAAAATAAGTAAAGCAGAGGATTTTCACGAGAGAAAGAGAAAGTTCAAGGAAATCCATATTAAATCTATGGATTGAGAGGAGCAAACCCTAGCTAGAAGAGAGGGAAGAAGAAGAAAAGCCGAAGAAGAGAAAATGAGAAATGATATTCTGTTATTAACCGCCTAATACTGTACAAACGACCCCTATTTATATGATTCATTTAGGGCTGCTTCTCGGGCGGATCGGGCAGTTATTTACGCTTAACAGTTCGGCTTATCCGTTATCGGTTTTTAAATGTATTAATCCGCTAGTCACCCGATAAGATATAGGACGGATTGGTATCGGTTTAGCTATTATCGGGTGGTTATCGGGCGGTTTATCGGCCTATTTGTATCTGTAGTATAGAGGCCTATTTTGGCAACATACTGATACAATTATAAGTATGCACATACAATGATTTGCAAATGTTCGCCCTCCATGAACAGTCATGATGGCACCTAGTCCCTATGACTAGGTAAGCCTAACAAATGCGGAAAAGAAATAATTGCGGAAAGAAAAAAATAAAAAAATACCGAGATAATAAAATGAAACAGTGTTTAAGATGCCGCCCGGCATATAACACTATAAGAATCTCAGCCTAACACTCCCAAAATCCGGAACCCCATGAATCACAAGCTAAGAGTACATAAAAGGCTCTAACTTCAGAATTGTCTATTAACAAGGAAGATATAGAAGGGCTATACTAGTACAGAGAATAGAAAGTCGATCTGCGGACGTGGAGAATATACCTCGAAGTCTCTACAGAAGCGCCTCGCCTTAAGGGTGATAAGACTGAGTGGAAGTACCTGGATCTGCACACGCAAAACCATATGCAGGAAAGGGCATGAGTACACCACAACGGTACCCAGTAAGTGCCAAACCCAACCTCGGTCGAGTAGTAACGAGGAAGGTCAGAGCCCTACCGGTCATATACAATAATATATAAGGAAGATGAGTAGTAGTAAAGAAATACAGATAATGAGAGAAACAACAACAACCACAACCAAGGCAAATAATCACAGAAGGTATACAACTCAACATATAGATAACAACCGGGGGTCTACCAGGATCCCGTCCTGTAGCCCCAAAAGTAAATAATCAGTGGATCTCCTAGGTGCTGTCCCGTAGTCCATATCACTATGCAGGGGGATCTACCATAATACCACATCCGTAGTCCCAAATAAACAGACAAGGGGGATCTACCGGGAACCGCCCGTAGTCCCAATGTAAACACGCAACAACAACACAAGAATAATCAACTCAATTCAATTTAATATCAAAATAGACAGGTAATTCTAACCTAGCATGCTGCACAGAGTTCAGATAAGGCAGTTTGAGCAAGTAGGCAATTTAGTCATTTAGGCATGCTTTCCTAAGCTAACAGTAAGCTCAAACTTCAAGTAGTGTAAACAGTGAAGAAAGTACGAAATTATAGATACTTAAATGAAAAACAGGATTTTCAACAATTAGCACAAGTACGCGCTCGTCACCTCACGTACAAGGCATTTCAAATATCACAATACCAAATCCTAAGGGGAGTTCCCCCACACAAGGTTAGACAAGCCACTTACCTCGAACCAGCTCAATAAAATCTATACCACGTTCTTGCCACGAGTATCCGACTCCAAATGGCCCAAATCTATTCAAAGTAATTGCATAATGTAAATAACACTTCAAGTAACTAATTCAACTAATTAATTCTAAGCTAATACGCGAAATTAGGAAAAAATGACCAAAACGCCTCCCGGGCCCACGTCTCGGAATCGGGTAAAATTTACAAATTCGGCATCCTCACACTCTCACGGGTTCAGTCATACCAAAAGTACCAAAATCGGACCTCAAATGGTCCTTCAAATCACCACTCAAAGCTCTCCAATTAACCAAGCCCTAACCCCCAATTTACCACTGATTTTCCATCAAATTTCATGCTTACAATGATAAAACTCACCATAATAACGAGCTTAAGGACCAAAGACCTTACCTCAATGAATCCATCTGAAAATCTCCCTTGAAAATGCCCTCCAAAGCTTCACCCTGAATGAAAAATTGAGAGAAATGGTCAAAAATCGCGAAGGGTGGAATTTATAGTTTCTGCCCCAGCTAAACCGCACCTGCGGTTAGATAGTCGCACCTGCAGACCCGCACATGCAGTCCGAGGTGCGCACCTGCAAACTTCACTTAAAACACCAGGGCCGCACCTGCACACAAAATCCCGCATCTACGCAATCGCATGTGCGACCAGGACCTCGCTTCTGCGATCCCAGCGTGCCCCTCTCTTGGCCGCATCTGCGGCTTCCTATTCGCTCCTGCGTGCCCGCACCTGCGGTCCCCTAGCCGCAGGTGCGGTTATGACAGCAACAGAACTCCTTAAGCTGCTAAATTCAACTCAAAATCATCCATTAACCACCCGAAATCACCCCGAGGCCCCCGGAACCTCAACCAAAAGGCACGAGCAAGTCATATACCACCTTCCAAACTTGTACCAATCCTCAAAACACCTAAAACAACATCGAAACATTGAATTAACCATGGATTCAGGCCTAAAAACTCTAAAGACTTCCATTCCGCTTTTGATCAAAAAGTCTATCAAACCTCGTCCGAATGACCTGAAACTTTGCACACATATCCCAAATGACACAACGGACCTACTGCGACTTTCGAAACTCCATTCCGACCCCAATATTAAAATCTCACTACCGAACCGGAAACTTCAGAAATTCAACTTTCGGCATTTCAAGCCTAATTAAGCTACAGACCCCCAAAATACAATCCGAACACACCCCTAAGCCCGAAATCACCCAACGGAGCTAACAGAACCGAAGGAATTCCATTGCGAGGCCGTTTTCACATGGCTCCGACTACTGTCCAAATTCTAAAGCTTAAACTCTCATTTAGGGACTAAGTGTCCCAAAATACTCCAAAACTCAAAATGGAACCTCCCGGCAACATAGAATAGTAGAAATAAACACGGGGAAAACAGTTAATAGGGGATCGTGGCGTTAATTCTTAAAACGACCGGCTGGGTCGTTACATCCTCCCCCTCTTAAAACATTCGTTCGTCCTCGAACGAGCATAAAGACCTACCTGAAGTAGTGAAAAGATGAGGGTAACGGCTGTGCATATCCTGCTCGGTCTCCCAAGTGGCCTCCTCGACCGACTGACCCCGCCACTGAACCTTCACTGATGCAATGTTCTTTGAACTCAGCTTTCGAACCCGCCTGTCCAATATCGCCACTAGCTCCTCAACATAAGATAGATCCTTGTCCAACTGGACTGAATTGAAATCCAACACGTGCGACAGATCACTGTGATACTTCCGGAGCATCAAAACATGAAATACCGGATGAACTCCTGCCAAGCTGCGAGGTAAGAAAAGCTCATAAGCAACCTCCCCAACACGCCGCAATATCTCAAAAGGGCCAATAGACCTCGGACTCAATTTCCCTTTCTTTCCAAATCTCATAACGCCCTTCATAGGTGAAACCCACAGCAAAATCCGTTCTCCAACCATATAGGAAACATCACGAACCTTCCGGTCCGCATAACTCTTCTGTCTGGACTGGGCTGTACGGAGTCTATCCTGAATCACCTTGACTTTCTCCAAAGCATCTTGTACTAAGTCTGTGCCCAATAATCTAGCCTCGCTTGGCTCGAGCCAACCCACCAGGGACCTACACCGCCTACCATGCAAGGCCTCATACAGTGCCATCTGAATGCTGGACTGATAGCTGTTGTAGTAAGCAAACTCAGCCGGTGGCAAGAACTGATCCCAAGAGCCTCCAAACTCCATCACACACGCACTGAGCATATCCTCATGAATCTGAATGGTGCGCTCGGACTGTCCGTCCGTTTGGGGTGAAATGCTGTGCTCAACTCTACCCGAGTGCCCAACTCATGCTGTACGACCCTCCAGAACTGTGATGTGAACTGAGTACCTCTATCTGAAATAATAGAAACTGGAATACCATGTAGACAGACAATCTCCCGGATATAAATCTCCGCCAACCGCTCCGAAGAATAGGTGGTACACATAGGAAAGAAATGCGCGGACTTGGTCAGCCGATCCACAATCACCCAAATGGCATCGAACTTCTTCAAAGTCCGTGGGAGCCTAACTACGAAGTCCATGGTGATTCGTTCCCACTTTCACTCCGGAATCTCTATCTACTGAAGCAATCCACCCGGTCTCTAGTGCTCATACTTTACCTACTGACAATTGAGGCACCGAGCTACAAACCCAACTATATCTTTATTCATCCGCCTCCACCAATAGTGCTGTCTTAAATCCTGATACATCTTTGCGGCACCCGGATGGATGGAATAACGTGAAATATGGGCCTCCTCTAGAATCAAGTCCCGAAGCCCATCAACATTGGGTACACAAACCCGACCCTACATCCTCAATACCCCGTCATCACCAATGGTCACATCTCTGGCATCACCCTGCAGAACCCGGTCCGTGAGGGCATACAAATGAAGGTCATCAAATTGTCGCTCTCGAATACGATCGAACAAGGAAGACCGAGAAACCACACAAGCAAGGACCCGACTAGGCTCTGTAGGATCCAATCTCACAAACTGACCGGCTAGGCCTAAACATCCATCGCCATGGGCCTCTCTGCTGCTGGTAAATAAGCCAAACTCTCCGCCCGACGACTCAAAGCATCGGCCACCACATTGGCCTTGCCAAGGTGATACAAAATAGTGATATCATAGTCCTTCAGCAGCTCTAACCACCTCATCTAGCGCAAATTAAGGTCCTTCTGCTTGAACAGATGCTGCAAACTCCGGTGATCAGTATAAATCTCACAAGGCACACCGTACAAATAATGACGCCAGATCTTCAAGGCGTGAACAATAGCAGCTAACTCAAGATCGTGGACAAGATAATTCTTCTCATGAACCTTCAACTGTCTGGACGCGTAGGCAATCACCCTACCGTCCAAGGCCAATCCTTGAGGCATCACAATAGACAGTATAAGACCCCAAACCGGTAGGCAATATCAAAACTGGGGCTGTAGTCAGTGCTTCCTTGAGCTTCTGAAAGCTCTTCTCACACTCTTCCGTCCACTGGAACGGAGCACCCTTCTGGGTCAGTCTGGTCATAGGTGCTGCAATGGATGAAAATCCCTCAACAAATCGACGGTAATAACCCGCCAAGCCAAGAAAACTATGGATCTCTGTAGCTGAGGATGGTCTGGGCCAACTCTGCATTGCTTCCACTTTCTTCGGATCCACCCTTATCCCCTCACTAGATACCACGTGACCCAAGAATGCCACAGAATCTAACCAAAACTCACATTTCGAGAACTTAGCATATAATTTCTTCTTTCTCGAAGTCTGAAGCAGTATCCTCAGGTGTTGCTCATGATCTTCCCGACTCCGGGAATATACCAGAATGTCATCAATAAAGACAATGATGAATGAGTCAAGATATGGCCAGAGTACACTGTGCATCAAATGCATAAAGCCTGCTAGGGCATTGGTCAGCCCAAATGACATAACAAGGAACTCGTAATGACCATACCGAGTCCTGAAGGCAGTCTTCAGGATGTCTGGCTCCCGAATCTTTAACTGATGATAGCCTGAACGCAAGTCAATCTTAGAAAACACACAAGCACCCTGTAACTGATCAAACAAGACATCAATACGAGGCAAAGGATAACGGTTCTTCACTGTAACCTTGTTTAACTGGCGATAACTAATACACATACGTATAGAACCATCCTTCTTCTTCACAAATAAGACAGGAGCACCCCAAGGTAATACACCGGGACGAATGAAACCCTTATCAAGAAATTCTTGTAACTGCTCCTTCAACTCCTTCAACTCAGGAGGAGCTATAGGGTACGGAGGAATAGGAATGGGCTGAGTGCCCGGCAACAGATCAATGCCAAAATCAATGTCTCTATCGGGCGGCATGCCCAGAAGATCAGCTGGAAACACATCAGAGAAATTCTGTACTACTAGGACTGAAACAACTGTAGGGGTATCAATACTGACAACTCTCACATAAGCTGAAATAACTCTACTGGAAGTATGATCTAAGGTACCCCTCCACTCTACTCGCGGTACACCTAGCATAGCTAGCGTCACGGTTTTCGCGTGACAATCAAGAATAGCATAATGGGGCGAAAACCAGTCCATGCCCAGAATAATATCAAAGCCTACCATGCTGAGCAATAATAGATCGACGCTAGTCTCAGAACCACTAAGAGCAATCAAACACGACCGATAAACGCGGTAAAAAAAAAGAATCTCCAATAGGAGTAGAAACATAAACAGGAGAACTCAAAGAATCCCGAGATACGCCCAAATACGGGGCAAAATAAGAGGACACATAAGAATAAGTGGATCCTGGATCAAATAGAACCGATGCATCTCTATGACAGACCAGGATAGTAGCTGTGATGATAGAATCGAAGGCAACACCCTCAGTATGGGCAGGAAGGGCATAGTATTTGTCTTGGCCTCCCCCTCTAGGGCGACCTATACCTCCCCGACCTCCACCTTTAGCTGGAGGGGCAGGTGGGGTAGCAACTGGTGCTGTAATCATAGCCTGAGAACTCTGCGGAGCACGCTGTGGCTGAGAAGTCTATGATGCTGCACCCCTCCCAAGCCTAGGGCAATCCCTCACTATATGGTGTGTGTAACCACACTCAAAACAAGCCCTGGGAGGTCATGGCGGCTGTGACTGGCTCGGGCCAGGTCTGCTGGACTGACCACTGGAAGCACCCCGTGCAGGAGGCACACTAGATACTGGAGGTGCATAATAAGGCTCCTGAGGTCTAGGAGGAGCTGGAATACCACTGGTTGCTGGAAGAGCTGAATGAACGGGGCGACTCATATAACCCCTACCATGACGAGCTGAAGCTGGGGCAAGGGCACCAGAATAATGGCCTAACTCTTGAGACCTCTTGGCCTCCCTCTCCTCTCGGTATCGAGCATGCATACCCTCTACTCTCCTAGCAATGCTCACCACATGCTGATAAGAGATGTCTATCTCCAACTCCCGAGCATGCTGGACCTAATGCTGGGAATAAGCCCCTCAATGAACCGGCGAACCCTCTCACGAACAGTGGAAACCAGGGCTGGTGCATGTCTATCCAGATCGGTATAACGGACAGCATACTCTAAGACAATCAAAGTNAGAAACAACAACAACCACAACCAAAGCAAATAATCACAGGAGGTATACAACTCAACATAGAGATAACAATCGGGGGTTTACCAGGATCCCATCTTGTAGCCCCAAAAGTAAATAATTAGTGGATCTCCCGGGTGCTATCCCGTAGTCCATATCACTGTGCAGGGGGATCTACCGGAATACCACATCCGTAGTCCCAAATAAACAGACAAGGGGGATCTACCGGGAACCGCCCGTAGTCCCAATGTAAACACGCAGCAACAACACAAGAATAATCGACTCAATTCAATTAATATCAAAATAGACAGGTAATTCTAACCTAGCATGCGGCACAGAGTTCATATAAGGCGGTTTGAGCAAGTAGGCAATTTAGTCATTTAGGCATTCTTTCCTAAGCTAACAGTAAGCTCAAAGTTCAAGTAGTGTAAACAGTGAAGAAAAATACGAGATTATAGATACTTAAATGAAAAATAGGATTTTCAACAATCAGCACAAGTACGCGCTCGTCACCTCACGTACAAGGCATTTCAAATATCACAGTACCAAATCCTAAGGGGAGTTCCCCCACACAAGGTTAGACAAGCCACTTACCTCGAACCAGCTCAATCAAATCTATACCACGTTCTTGCCACGAGTATCCGACTTCAAATGGCCCAAATCTATTCAAAGTAATTGCATAATGTAAATAACACTTCAAGTAACTAATTCAACTAATTAATTCTACGCTAATACGCAAAATTAGGAAAAAAGAACCAAAACGCCCCCCAGGCCCACGTCTCGGAATCAGGTAAATTTTACAAATTTGGGATCCTCACACTCTCACAAGTTCAGTCATACCAAAAGTACAAAAATCGTACCTCAAATGGTCCCTCAAATCACCACTTAAAGATCTCCAATTAACCAAGCCCTAACCCCCAATTTACCAGTGATTTTCCTTCAAATTTCATGCTTACAATGATAAAACCACCATAATGAGCTTAAGGACCAAAGACCTTACCTCAATGAATCCCTCTGAAAATCTCCCTGAAAATGCCCTCCAAAGCTTCACCCCAAATGAAAAGTTGAGAGAAATGGTCAAAAATCGCGAAGGGTGGAATTTATAGTTTCTGCCCCAGCAAAACCGCACCTGCGGTTAGATAGTCGCACCTGGGGACCCGCACCTGCGGTTCGAGGTGCGCACCTGCGAACTTCACTTAAAACACCAGGGCTGCACCTGCGCAAGAAATCTCGTATTTGCGCAATCGCAAGTGCGACCAGGACCTCTCTTCTGCGATCCCAGCCTGCCCCTCTCTTGGCCGTATCCGCGGCTTCCTATCCGCTCCTGCGTGCCAGCACCTACGGTCCCCTAGCCGCAGGTGCGGTTATGATAGCAACAAAACTCCTTCAGCTGCCAAACTCAACTCAAAATCAGCCGTTAACCACCCGAAGTCACCCCGAGGCTCCCGGGACCTCAACCAAAGGCACGAGCAAGTCATATACCACCTTCCAAACTTGTACCAATTCTTAAAACACCTAAAACAACATCGAAACATCTAATTAACCATGGATTCATGTCTAAAAATTCTAAAGACTTCCGAATTCGGCTTTTGATCAAAAAGTCTATCAAACCTCGTCCGAATGACCTGAAACTTTGCACACACTTCCCAAATGATACAACGGACCTACTGCGACTTTTGGAACTCCATTCCGACCCCGATATCAAAATCTCACTACCGAACCGGAAACTTTAAAAATTCAACTTTCGGCATTTCAAGCCTAATTAAGTTACGGACCCCCAAAACACAATCCGAACACGCCCCTAAGCCCGAAATCACCCAACGGAGCTAACGGAACTGACAGAATTCCATTCCAAGGCCTTCTTCATATTGCTCTGACTACGGTCCAAATTCTAAAGCTTAAACTCTCATTTAGGGTCTAAGTGTACCAAAACACTTCGAAACTCAAAACGAAACCTCCAGGCAACTCAGAATAGCAGAAATAAATACGGGGAAAACAGTTAATAGGGGATCGAGGCGTTAATTCTTAAAACAACCGGCCGGATCGTTACAACCAGTTAGGTCGAGTGTCACTTAACTTTATGCTTTGATGATAACAAACAATCGACAAAATAGTGCTTCAGCTAATTAAATAGCTTCGAATAGTTAGATTATATTCTACTATATCATCAAATCATCCTTTGAGCCTTGACTTGAGTACACTTTGAATAGCATAAAGTCCATTATCAATTCAAAGTATATCATCTCCAAACCATATGTAGCTTGTGTAAACGCGAAGATTGCAACGTCAAACAGTGGCATCTCTAAGTCAAACATAGGACTGGTAACCAGGAAATCTGAGGTGAAATCAAAAAAATAAAAAGTAAAGATAGCAAATGACATTCTTCTGCCACGAAATTCCTCTTTTAATCCCCAGAATAATTTTGACATTTCCCATATTTTTTACATAGATTTGGTCTATTTTATAAATAGCAGAACTAAAGATTCGACCATCTAGTAAAGATTCGAAAATGAGAAGAAAGAAACTTACCACCTGCTGCTCTGGTTATGGCCATAACTGGGGGTCTTAGCTTAGAGCTATAAAGCTATAGAGTTATAGAGGAAAGACCCTTGAGAAGAGAACGGAGGGAGAGAGCTAGAGGCAGTGACTGGAGAATTGGAAAGTTTAGATTTTAGGGTTTCGAAATTCTACTAATAAAGTAAATTATACTATACGTCTTTTTCTCTATTTTTAATACAATGGTGAGTGATGACTACTAAGGCACTAACGGGGAAAAATAGAAAAGAAAAGTGTGACGACCCGACCCGTCGTCTCATGTGTTACAGCCCCGTTTTCCCCATTTATTGCTCTTTCATGTTTTATTATCAGCAATGGGTGAGTTAGAGTTGAATTGAATTGGTTTGGATAGGAAATGAGGCATTTAGTCTCTTAAGGAAGGCTTAAATTGGAAAAGTCAACCGGACGTTGACTTATGAGTTCGAAGGTTCGGATGTGATTTTCGATGATCCGGTTAGCTTCGGGAGATGATTTGTGACTTGGGAGCGTGATCTGAATTGGTTTTGGAGGTCCGGTGTAGAATTAGGCTTGAATTGGCGGAGTTAGCATTTTGGCGAATTCCGGTTGATAGGTGAGATTTTGATCTGAGGGTCAGAATNCGACCCCCCCCCCCCCCTCCCCTATCCTGTCTCCCTCCCTTCTTCACTTTGCTCCTCTTCCCCCATTTTAATCCAAAACCCACAGCAACGGTACCCTCCCCACCATATCTTCATCCAAACAATGACATCCCTCGTCGCTATAGATCCAAAACATGTACCAGATTTGCATCAATTTTTGGGGAGTTTTTTTTCTCACACCCCATTCCCTACTTTGAAAGATAGCCTTTGCAAAGAAAAGAAATAGAAATAATGAAAGAAGATCGCCGGTGAAACCTATTTTCTAGTTTTCTTGTAGTGAAATTTCAAAAAGTTTTGGGTGATGTTGGTCTTTCGGGTGGTCATTATTGATGGCCGGTTTAGCTTTTGGTGGTTGATTGGTGATGCTATGGTGGAATGTTGGCTGTGAAGAAGCTTTGTAGGTGAAGGATGGTCGAAGAGGGGTCGCACACAGTGATGGTTAGTATATTTTTAAAATTTGTGAATGGAGAATAAAAATGGTGAGGGAGGAGGAAGATGGAGTAAATGGTGGAATAAAAGAAAAGGAAATGAATAATTTTAAAATAATGTGAAAAATAAGTTATAATGATGTGTAACAAAAAATTGGACGTGGCCACTAATGTGTCATCCATGTCAGAGATTTGAAGAACACGCGAGGTGAGAGGGGTTTAAAATATTGGCTTTGAACAACTATAAGTGTCTGGATGAATCTTCTTTGAGTATAGGGACCGTGATGACAAACGCTAACAAGTACAAGTGCCTACGAGTCTATTCTGCCTTAGAATATCTTTCGTGGAATGATTGGGTACGTGAAGTGTGATATGTGTTCATACGGTGGAATCTGGGATCAGGTTCAGAGATTCGTGTGCTATACGGAGTCGGAGACTGGGAGTCCTCATGTTACGGCTATGCAGTGGTTGTAAACCGTGTATATCGATACCGTTAGCGGTTATTGGGATCTGGAGGCCCGAGTGGATCTTTCTTCGTTGGCATGTTAGATTTTAGACATGATGTTGAGATGTAGACTAGTTGTCTCAGTGTTGGGTTATTCGAGACTATTGTGATGTGGACTATGTCGGAAAATGCCATAGGCTGCGTGGCGAGGTGCATCGGATCATGTTATAGCAGAGTGTGTTGTATTCCAAAGGCCAGCGGACGGCTGGGAAGGATTGCTTTTCTTAATTGGGGCCTTCGTGGCGGATGTCAGTGCAGAGATTTCTACCATTGATTTAGTTTCGGTATTGAGGGACTTTTTCGGATGCGTTTCTTGTCGCCGGGCGAGGTTGTGGATTTCGGTATTTATTTGGTGTCGGGCACCGTATTGTACGGCTCTAGCAGGAGTCATAGTAGTAGAAGGAACAGCTCCAGGCTTCTTGGTATTGAGTTCGTTGGCAGGCCAATGTGGCTACGTATTTAACTTGAGTTAGCTTGGTTAGTCTTGAGTTTTACTGTTGAGGGACAGGTGGATTCGATCGTTATTGAACTTGTTAGTGATCTGGGGAGATCTATGAGATGTTTCTTTTTCTGTGCTGTGAGGCGTTATGATTTCGGACTGTGGGCACATATAGTGCGGTGCTATCGAGATTCATAGTGGAAGTTGAAGGGGGGACCTCAGTTGTGTTTGAGTTTTGTAGCTTACAACGCTATGTGTAGATACCATTATGCACTCAGTATGCTTACGACCGATACTTGGTATTTTGTTATAATGAGCAAATTTGGTTCGATGTGCATCTCCCTATGTGAGATATTTGTGTGGATCGGTGGCACGCCGCCACGGGTATGTTATCTGGATCGGGTTGCACGCCGCAACAGTGTGATGTTGAGAATAGTTTTCCATATGTTACCTTATATACCTTGTTTCCTGGTTTCTGAGGAAAGTCAGTATTGGGTGTTGCGCGGCAAATAGCGCGTCGGTTGTGTCCTTTCAGGATTGAATGGTGTATATTACTTGCTTCACCGTGAGTGTAATGAATTGCTTTGGTTTCAGACATCAAATTGTGTGTGGCTGTCGGATTTTGATCATAGTGTCTTGAGGTGCTTCATGTGTAGCAATGTTTGGATATGATCGCGCATTGTAGTGAGGCTACGTGGAGTTATGACCCTTCGAGGTAGATTCAGGCATTCTATTTCTAAGATGTGAGACGGGGTCTCAGCCTTGTGTTGTGATGGTACTGATGAGCTTGAGGTATAACTCTTTCGTTTGAGTCAATTGTCATGATTTGAGTAAGTCCAGACCGTTTCTTGTTGGTATGTGTATTATGCAAGTTGTGGCGTAGGCCTGTATTGAGGTGTCATAGCACCAGAGTGATGTGTTGGATTCGAGGTGATCGTTGGAGTCATTAATGAATACGAACAGATCTGATTTCAGCTTGTTAGAAGAATAATATCGAGGTTTGGCCCGGAAATCTGTTGTGGTATTAGTCAAAAGGCAAACGGTTTCATGAATGGTTGATATGAGAAATGATTACGGTTTATAGCGTGTTTCATTTATCGTTGGCAGTATAGGAAAGTGTGGGAATAAGGCTTTAGCTAATGAGAGGTTTTCTGCCGGTAATTGGTTGTTATGGGCAACTGCTGTGAATAGAAGTTATAGTTTCGAGTGTTTGGATTATGTGGTATGTCATATGATTTCACCTGAGGTTGCAGGTATGGGTTATTACAGTTGGCTCGGGCTTATTCTGAGTATAGATGCGAAGTTCTGATCTTGTGTACGATTTCGGAAAATGCAATGTGGTTCCACGGGTTATGGTTTAGATGGACTGTGAAATTTCAACTATATTGTGTCATCGGACCTATGCNGTTTTCATAAGTCAGTAGATGATTTGAGTTTAATCTCACTATAACATTGTGGCATCATTAGAGTAAAAGTGTTATGAGTTGTTAAGTGTGTCTTGATATATGGCTTCGAGCCAAGTTGGGGAGGTTGCTATTGATTAGCTGATCGCACGGTTATGTGCTATATTGGTTCCGTTTCAAGATATGCTGGCGAATCAGTCCTGAATTGAGCCGAGGATGGCACGAGTGGAGCAAAATTTTGACAAAGGTTATATGGTACTTTCGTAAATATGAGAAAAATACTAGGATGTCTTGAGTTGTTGTTGATA
This sequence comes from Nicotiana attenuata, assembly GCF_001879085.1. Lineage (NCBI taxonomy): Eukaryota > Viridiplantae > Streptophyta > Magnoliopsida > Solanales > Solanaceae > Nicotiana > Nicotiana attenuata. Next base: position 69,898 of record NW_017670582.1, on the reverse strand, counting down.
AAGAATGCTCAGTGTATAGAGAAGGAAGATGGTTGTTGGTATTGGTAAGAGATCATGTTTTGCAGTGTCAGAGTGCTAATAAGGCACGAGTGGTTCTGTTCGTTAAGTCAGGTAACTTATAGTTGTATAAGGGTGAATGACTCTCGAGAATGGTTTTATTGTGTTCAAGATTTTTGCATGTACTAATCAGGTGTCTTAAGGTTGTGTATGTGGTTAGAGACTGTGTTTCATTAGAAAAGATCAAGACTTGTGGTATTTTATGTTAATTATGGGATTTTATGTATCAGTATCTGGAAAGCAATGGTAATGAATGCAGATTCGCAGGAAGTTCTTCAAAGTGATGTATTATGGAATGTGGTATTTCTGGGAACATCTGAGAACGTATTCAGTGGCCTATGGGTCTTAGACAGTGTGGTCTCATGCTCAAGTCTCGTGTGGTAAGCCTGGATTGAGGCATTGTGATGCAACAGCGAGGGAGAAATATCAAGTTGATGATGGATCAGAAGGGAAATTAGATAGATGGAATAGCTTGATAGTAGAATGAATCGGTATGGTAAGGATATGATTAATTCTTCGTATATGTTCGAGGCAATGAACTTTTACCGGTGTTGTGCAGCAAGGCTCTTGAGTTTTGACAGCTTGCTTAGCTTGGTTCGGGTAGAAGGATTCAGTCCTGGCAGTTTAGCTTGTGCAATGGAATTGGGGGAGAGTTCTTGATAAGTTTTACCGTGGTTTAGAGACGTATAAATTGCCTATGGGCATGCGAAGCATGGAATGTGTAATGATTTCTCTTCTTGATGGGATTGAGGGAGAGTTCTTGACTAGTGGAGTACGTAGATGTTTGTGGCTAGGAAGGGAGATGAAGTTCTCATGTTATACTAGTGTGGTATGGTATATGTGATATGTTGTGGAAGATTAGGATTCGTGTGTGTAAGGTTACAGTTCAGTTCATAATGGAAAGTCAATAAATTCTTAAGCAGCACGGGCAGCTGTAGGTGATTAAAGAATTGATCTTCAGATGATTAAAGAGATGGTATTGCGATTCTAGTGATTTGACGGGGGTATATGTTCAGTAAAAAGGGCTAGGTGATGTAAACCGATGATGCTACGTTAGTATTGCGATGTTTCATGCTTGATCGACTGCTGATATCTGAGTGTGGTTGATGGCACAGGTGAATTTTAGAATATCTTTCGTGGAATGATTGGGTACGTGAAGTGTGATATGTGTTCATACGGTGGAATCTGGGATCAAATTCAGAGATTCGTGTGCTATACGGAGTCGGAGACTGGGAGTTCTCATGTTACGACTATGCAGTGGTTGTAAACCGTGTATATCGATACCGTTAGCGGTTATTGGGATCTGGAGGCCCGAGTGGATCTTTCTTCGTTGGCATGTTAGATTTTAGACATGATGTTGAGATGTAGACTGGTTGTCTCAGTGTTGGGTTATTCGAGACTACTGTGCCATGGACTATGTCGGAAAATGCCACAGGCCGCGTGGCGAGGTGCATCGGATTATGTTATAGCAGAGTGTGTTGTATTCCAAAGGCCAGCGGACGGCTGGGAAGGATTGCTTTTCTTAATTGGGGCCTTCGTGGCGGATGTCAGTGCAGAGGTTCTACCATTGATTTAGTTTCGGTATTGAGGGACTTTTTCGGATGCNATACTCCACAAGATCCAAGGGCCCTCCACCTCCTCCTCCTCCAAGTCCTGTCCGGAACAAGAACAAAGGAAAAATGGAAAACACAAGTGCTAGAAAGGAGATTGAAAGAGAGGAAACTTCTCAGGGTACCCCAATTGCTAAGGGAACTGCTGCTCATCTTGAACAAAAATTGCTGAAATTCCAGGAAGAGTTGGACCAAGTTCGGAACTTGGCAAGCCTATCATTCTCTCTTGCTGCTCCTGATGTCAACACCCAGAATCCCGCACCTCCACAAAACACCCTGCAACCACAAACACAGCCTGCTCACGTCCAAACCTGCAACACATGCAACAACACTCCATTGCTCATTCCCGAGCCACCAAACACCATAAACGACCACCTCCATAACACTCCTATCTTTGTGGAAACTGTACCTCACTACACCCAACCGATCTCAAATGCACCTGAGTCTGATGGCAAAGACTCCCTCATCAGGAACTTGGCAGCTGAGCTCAAGAAGTTAACCAGTCGGGTCCAGGGTGTCGAAGGTAGCAAAGGCATTGAGGGGCTGAACTATGAAGACTTGTGCATTCAACCGTGTTACTTCCGGAGGGGTACAAACCTCCCAAGTTCGAAATGTTTGATGGATCCGGAGATCCCAGAGTTCACCTGAGGACCTATTGCGACAAGTTCGTTGGGGTTGGAAGAGATGAGAAAATCCGCATGAAGCTCTTCATGAGGAGCTTGAAGGGAGATGCACTATCCTGGTATATCAGTTAGGACCCCAGGAAATGGACGAGTTGGGTAAACATGGCATCGGACTTCATGGATAGATTCCGGTTCAATACCGAGAATGCCCCGGATGTGTTCTACATACAGAATTTGAAGAAGAAGCCCACCGAAACATTCCGCGAGTATGCTACTCGTTGGAGGTCAGAAGCTGCCAAGGTCAGGCCGACCCTGGAAGAAGAACAAATGAATAGGTTCTTCGTCCGGGCTCAGGATCCCCAATATTATGAAAGGTTGATGCTAATCGAGGGTCAAAAGTTCTCTGATATCATCAAACTCGGAGAAAGGATTGAAGAGGGCATCAAGAATGGTATGGTAACAAATCTTGAAGCATTGCAAGCCACCAATAAAGCTTTACAAACTGGTGGCGCTTCCAAGAAGAAAGATGTAAGTGCCGTGATGATCGCATAGGGAGCCAAGTCACCACCAAAATACCATACCTACCCATCACCTCCACTTACATATCAACCTATCCCAAATTACCAAGCACCCGCACCTTCCTATCCACCTCTCGTTTACCAGTCCTCTCCACCTCTCACATATCAACCCACTTCACCCAGATACTCTCAACCAGCACCTGTTTACCAAGCTTATAACACTCAACCCTCTCACTACCAGTCACCACCCACTCGTCAAAATTTTCTAAGGCCCAGACCAAATTTCGACCGAAAACCTCCCAGACAATACACAGACATCGCAGAACCAATTGACCAGCTATATGAAAGACTTAAAGCCGTCGGTTACGTCACTCCCATCCCAGCCAAAGCTCCAGAATCCCTCCCAGTGGGTCAACCCCAACAAGACCTGTGCGTATCACTCCGGCATGAAAGGACACACCCTTGACGAGTGCCGTTCATTGAAAGATAAGATTCAGACCCTGATCGACAACAAGGTCATCGTAGCAAAGGAGCCTGCTCCTAATGTCCGCAACAACCCTCTGGCTGACCACAAAGGTGGAGAAGTTCGTATGATTGAGGTCGAGGATGATTGGGACCCTAAAGGGTCGATAGGTTTGATTGCTGAAGGGGATGAACCAAAGAAGCCGGCAGTTACCCTCAACCCAATTGTTGTACAGAATCAGCCCTCCAAGGACGACGAAGTGAATATGTCTGTACCACTTGAATTTGAAGCGCCTCCTTCTGCAAAGGCGTCTGGGCCGATCGAGGTTGAATTTGGGGTTCCGAAGACACCTACACCCTTTGAAGTTGCTGTGTTACCACCAAGGGTGCCTATTCCGGTAGTAATGAGTGACGTAACACCGTTCCACTCAAACGCCATACCCTGGGATTACACTGCCGAAGCTAGGAGGAAAGGAAAGACAAAGACAGGGGAAGCGATTGCCGCACAAGGAATGACTAGAACAGGGAGGGTCTACACCCCAGAACACCTAGCCGAATCTAGTAAGAAAGCTCAGGGACGGCCCATTGAGACTGGGCACGACGAACTTTGGAGAAAAATACAGGCTAAGGAATATTCGGCCGCTGAACAGTTGAACAAAACGCCGGCACAAATATCTATCCTGGCCCTGCTGCAAAGTTCAGACGCTCACAAAAATGCCCTAATGAAGATACTGAGCGAAGCCTATGTGCCCAGCAATATAACCGGGGGTGAGATGGCGAATATGGTGGGGCAAGTGTTGGAAAGCCATAAAATAACCTTCCATGAAGACGAGTTGCCACCAGGAGGTTTGAGCCACAACAAGGCACTGCACATCATCGTGCAATGCGAAGATTACTTCATCACCTGAGTCCTAATCGATGGAGGGTCCAGCCTCAACATATGTCCACTTGTAACTCTCAGAACTCTGGGAAAAGGCCTACACGAGATCAAAGACGGGTCTATCAATGTCAAAACCTTCGATGGATCCCAGAGATCTACTATTGGAGAAATTAGCCTGTGCTTGCAAATGGGGCCAACGTGGTTCGACGTCGACTTCCAAGTAATAGATGTCCCGGCATCCTACAACTTGCTATTAGGACGCCCCTGGATCCACGCTGCCGGAGCTGTAGCATCGACCCTGCATCAGGCGGTAAAATTCGAATGGAATCACCAGGAAGTGATCATTCATGGCGACGTTAGTAATCCCATATATAGTCGCCAGACCATCCCAGTGATCGGGGGCAGAAGGAGAATAGGTGGAGAGATATACCACCACATCGAAAGGGTCAACGCTGTGGACAAAGACAAATGGTGGGACAACAAGATTAAAAGCATCTTAAATTGGTGTGGGTACGAACCTGGAAAGGGACTCGGCAAGAATCTCCAGGGGATCACTGAGCCCATCACACTGAAAAAGCATGGCACTACTTTTGGCTTAGGGTACGGCTATACTTGGGAAGAATTCCAGAACTGGTCGATGATTTAGTTTCGGTATTGAGGGACTTTTTTGGATGTGTTTCTTGTCGCCGGGCGAGGTTGTGGATTTCGGTATTTATTTGGTGCCGGGCACCGTATTGTACGGCTCTAGCAGGAGTCATAGTAGTAGAAGGAGCAGCTCCAGGCTTCTTGGTATTGAGTTCGTTGGCAGGCCAATGTGGCTACGTATTTAACTTGAGTCAGCTTGGTTAGTCTTGAGTTGTATTGTTGAGGGACAGGTGGATTCGATCGTTATTGAACTTGTTAGTGATCTGGGGAGATCTATGAGATGTTTCTTTTTCTGTGCTGTGAGGCGTTATGATTTCGGACTGTGGGCACATATAGTGCGGTGCTATCGAGATTCATAGTGGAAGTTGAAGGGGGGGACCTCAATTGTGTTTGAGTTTTGTAGCTTACAACACTATACCATTATGCACTCAGTATGCTTACGACTGATACCCGGTATTTTGTTATAACGAGCAAATTTGGTTCGATGTGCATCTCCCTATGTGAGATATTTGTGTGGATCGGGTGGCACGCCGCCACGGGTATGTTATCTAAATCGGGTTGCACGCCGCAACAGTGTGATGTTGAGAATAGTTTTCCATATGTTACCTTATATACCTTGCTTCTTGGTTTCTGAGGAAAGTCCGTATTGGGTGTTGCTCGGCGAATAGCGCGTCGGTTGTGTCCTTTCAGGATTGAATGGTGTATATTACTTGCTTCACCATTGGGGGTAATGAATTGCTTTGGTTTCAGATATCGAATTGTGTGTAGCTGTCGGATTTTGATCACAGTGTATTGAGGTGCTTCATGTGTAGCAGTGTTTGGATATGATCGCGCATCGTAGCGAGGCTACGTGGAGTTATGACCCTTCGAGGTAGATTCAGGCATTCTATTTCTATGCTGTGAGACGGGGTCTCAGCCTTGTGTAGTGATGGTACTGATGAGCTTGAGGTACAGCTCTTTCGTTTGAGTCAATTGTCATGATTTGAGTATGTTCAGACCGTTTCTTGTTGGTGCGTGTATTATGCAAGTCGTGGCGTAGGCCTATATTGAGGTGTCGTAGCACCAGAGTGATGTGTTGGATTCGAGGTGATCGTTGGAGTCATTAATGAATACGAACAGATTTGATTTCAGCTTGTTAGAAGGATAATATCGAGGTTTGGCCCGGAAATCTGTTGTGGTATTAGTCAAAAGGAAAACGGTTTCATGAATGGTTGATATGAGAAATGATTACGGTTTATAGCGTGTTTCATTTATCGTTGGCAGTATAGGAAACTGTGGGAATAATGTCTTAGCTAATGAGAGGTTTTCTGCCGGTATTTGGTTGTTATGGGCAACTACTGTGAATAGAAGTTATCGTTTCAAGCGTTTGGTAGTACATCATATGATTTCACCGAGGTTGCAGGTATGGGTTATTACAACTGGTTCGGGTTTATTCTGGGTATAGATGTGAGGTTCGGATATTGTGTATGATTTCGGAAAGTGCAATGTGATTCTATGGTTTATGGTTTAAATGGACTGTGAGATTTCGGCTATATTGTGTTGTCGGACCCATATGAGATAGGGTAACGTGAGATCACCCCGGGTATATGCTTGGTAAAGTTATTCAGCTGTTGGTTAGCTTCTAGGACAACTCTGGGTACGCTCGAGGACGAGCGTTGGTTTAAGTTGGGGAGGATGTGACGACCCGACCCGTCGTCTCATGTGTTACAACCCCGTTTTCCCCATTTATTGCTCTTTCATGTTTTATTATCAGCAATGGGTCAGTTAGAGTTGAATTGAATTGGTTTGGATAGGAAATGAGGCACTTAGTCTCTTTAAGGAAGGCTTAAATTGGAAAAGTCAACCGGACGTTGACTTATGAGTTCGAAGGTTCGGATGTGATTTTCGATGATCTGGTTAGCTTCGGGAGATGATTTGTGAATTGGGAGCGTGATCTGAATTGGTTTTGGAGGTCCGGTGTAGAATTAGGCTTGAATTGGCGGAGTTAGCATTTTGGCGAATTCCGGTTGATAGGTGAGATTTTGATCCGAGGGTCGGAATGGAATTTCGAGAGTTGCTGTAGCTTCGTTAAGTGATTTTGGATATGTGTGTAAATTTTCAGGTCATTCGGACATCGTTTGGTTGGGTTTTTGATCGAATGCGTAATTCGGAAGTTTTTAAGAAACTTAGGCTTGAATTCGATGTGATTTGATGGTTTTAGCGTTGTTTGATGTGGTTTGATGATGGGAACAAGTTTGAATGAGGTTTTAGGATGTATTGGTGTTTTTAGTTGAGGTCCCGGGGGCCTCGGGGTGAATTCGGGTGGTTAAACGGAGAATTCGGAGTTTTGTTGTAGGTTTGAAGTTGCTGGTTCTGTCATTTCCGCATCTGCGGAAAAGGGACCGCATAAGCGGTTCCGCAGATGCGGCTAAGGGGTCGCAAAAGCGGTTCTGGGAAGCTTGGAACTCTTTCGCAAAAGCGGACAAGGGTCCGCACAAGCGGCAACCGCAGGTGCGGTTTAAGACCGCAGAAGCGGTCCCTGGGGATTTAAGTGAGATCACAGAAGCGATCATTTGGTCGCGGATGCGGTGACCGCAGGTGCGGTAATTTAACTGCAGGAGCGGAAATCGACCTGGAATTAAAGTGAACAGTGTTCACGAATTTGAAAGAGAAGGAAAACTATTTTGGACTTCGACTTAGGCAGTTTCTTGGGCGATTTTGAAGAGAATTCGAAGGGGTTTTATCAGGTATGAATTATGGGACTCGGATTATGTTATTATGGTGTAAAAACATGGATTTATCACTGAAATTCAAGGGATCAAATGCTAAAAATGGGTTAAGCTAGGGCTTGAAAAGCTAAGATGTAAAAACGGATTTTGAAAGGGCATTTGAACCCCGATTTTGGTAAATTTGATATGTATAGACTCGTGGCGAGACGAGGAGTCCGGTGATGTTAATTTTGTAATTTTTCGAGAAGCGGGCCCGAGGCTCGGGTTTTGCCAACTTCGTAAATTTTGGTGTTTTTCGAGTCTTTTCGATTGGGTTATGTTTCTTTAGCCTATTGTAATGAATCCGTTGTGGTTTTAATCAGATTCGGCGCGCGAAGAGGTTGATTCGAAAGGCAAAGGCATAGCGAGCTAGACTTGTGGCCGGCTTGAGGTGAGTAATAGATGTAGGTGATGACCTGAGGGTTTGAAACCCCGGTATATCACATTGTGACGCTGTATTGAGGCGAGACACGTACTCTATGACGAGTGCGGGGTCGATTGTGACTGGGGATTTTGACCTAGTCCGTTCCGATTAATGTTCGTACTGTGTTCTTGACTAGAAATTATTTGGTAATCATCCTACTTGGATTTTATGAACATGTTTGGGGCTTTGTGCCTATCATTTGCATCCTTCAGGGATCCTTATCACTGCTTCCATGATGTTTAGCATATTTCATGATTATCAGTCCTGAGTTAGACACTGCCTCGAAATGTTTAGTAAATAAATAAAGGTTTAAACACTTAGCTCTATAATTCCTAATAATTGAAACAAAAATGAACAATTTGACTGTGCCCGAGTGGCTTGCATGCATATATATATCTGGACTGAGTGTGGATCGGGCTGCACGCCGCAGCTAGTACTACGATGATATTGCGCTTGGGCTGTAGGAGCCCCTCCGGAGTCTGAACCCCCACAGTGAGCGCGGGTACCCAAATGGATCGGGCTGCACGCCGCAGCGGTCACGTGCATTGCATTGCATTCATGCATTTTATATCTGTTTGTCTTAAATTGTCATTGCTTGCTGTTGTTTCATCGTTAAACGTGCTGAATCGTTGATTATAGCTTTATATTGTAATATTTCGGGATTTCTTACTTTCAGTCATTATATATGTTTATTACTAACTGAGTTGGAAGTACTCACTTTACTCCCTGCACCATGTGTGCAGATTCAGGTGCTCCGGAGACTTAGTGGAGCTGTTTGCTGTTTCTTGGAGTTTATTTTCAGGAGTTGTCGAGATAGCTGCCTGACGTCCGCAGGACCCGACTCCTCCCCTTTATTTCATTTGTCTTTCCATATCCATGGGAATTGGTTGATCTTCCTCCTGGAAATAAACCATTGGGTTCTAAATGGATCTTTAAGAGGAAAATGAAAGATGATGGCACTATTGAAAAATTTAAGGCAAGACTTGTGGTCAAAGGGTATAGACAACGAGAAGGTCTTGACTATTTCGATACATACTCTCCAGTTACAAGAATTACGTCCATACGAACGTTAGTAGCGTTAGCTGCAGTTTATGGTCTTGATATTCATCAAATGGATGTTAAGACGGCCTTCATAAATGGAGAGTTGGAGGAAGAAATCTACATGGAACAGCCTNATGTATTTTGGCTACCAATAACAACACAGCAACACTTTTAATGGGAATTGATATTTGACACTTTATATATATATATATATATATATATATATTCTTAACGGATTAACGGTTTATTCGATAAGAAAATTGAACAATCTGACCCCAAACCAATAAGCCGTTAATAATAAATTCAATCCGTTCTCCGTCTGTTAAACTGATAACCCGATACCAATAAGCCATTAATCCTCGGTTTCGGTTCGATTTTTGGTTTCGGTTCGATTTTGAACACCCCTAAATTCACTCACTAACATTTAACCTCTAGCTAACTAATATTAAATAGTCTAAACTACCTCTAATCCGGTAATACAACATCAAGTCACATTTTTCATGATATTCCCCCTCAAGTTAGGTGGTGTAAATACATCAAACACACCTAGCTTGGAACTCAAATACTCGTGTTGAATTTTCCTCAACCCTTTTGTCAACAAATCTGCTTTTGTTCCCTTGTTCTACATACTTGGTTGCAACTAGCCTTTCCAATACCTTCTTTATTAAAAAGTGATAATCTATATCAATATGTTTTGTTCGTTCATGAAATACTGGATTTGCTGCAATTTGTATAGCTGTCTTACTATCACAGTGAATGTTTACAGGTAGCTAAACCTCAACTCCTATCTCCTTTATCAGTCCTTCTAGCCATACCAATTCTACAACGGTGGCTGCTAAGCTCTTGTATTCTGCTTCAGCAGAACTTCTAAATACTGTTGTATGCTTCTTAGACTTCCAAGGAAACAAGGAATCACCTAGCTTGATCAAGAACCCTGCCCACAGATCTCCTGGAATGCTGACATGTAGCACAATCTGTATCATAGTATGCCTCCAGTGTACCTGTGTTTTTGTTGGACATCAAAGTACCTTGCCCTGGGTGATTCTTGATATATTTAACAATCTTTATTGCTTCTTCCACATGAGATCTTTTGGTTGTTGAAGGAATTGACTTAGCATTTGCACACTAAATGCTAAATCAGGTCTTCTCACAGTCAAATACAATAACTTTCCTATTAACTTTTGATAGACTCCTGGTTCTGGTAGTAGTTCATCCACAGTATTACTTGAGGTCCTTAAGTGATCATCATACTCCTTTGTTGTCAACTTTGTATTAACCTTTAGTGGAGTGGCTACAGGCTTTGTTGCTCCAAGGCCAAGCTCAGAGATAATCTCTAAGGCATACTTTCTTTGATACATGAGAATCCCATCCACAGACCTTGAAAATTCTATACCAAGAAAGAACTTCAATTTCCCTAGATCTTTCATTTCAAATGCTTGCTGTAAGCTTCCCTTGTTTCCTCAATTAACTGCATAGTGGTGCCAGTAACTACCATGTCATTATAACGATCCGGCCGATTGTCTTGAGTATTATAGCCTCGTTCCTCCATTTATTGCTTATTATATTCTTATTTGTTGATATGTGATTTGTCGGGGTGGTTGGTTTTGTTCTGGAGATGTTTCGGAATGAATTAGGACACTTAGTATCAAGGTTAGAAGCCTAAGCTAAAAGAGCTGACCAGATATTGACTTATGTATAAATGACTCCGGAATGTAGTTTCACAGTTCTGATAGCTTCGTATGATAATTTTGAACGTAGGAGTGTGTTCGGATATTAATTTGAAGGTCAGTAGATGATTTCGGCTTGAATTGGCGAAACTTGGAAAAGCTGAAGTTTGTAGAGTTGAGAGGTTTGACTGAGAGTTGACTTTGTGGTTACCGGTCTCGGATTCTGGTTTCGGAAGTTAGAATAGCTCCGTTGTATCATTTTGCACTTGTGTTCAAAATTTGAGGTCAATCAGAGTTGGTTTGATAGATTTCACCATCGATTGTAGAAGTTGGAAATCCATTAGTTTCACTAGGCTTGAATTGGGGTGCGATTCGTATTTTGATATTGTTTGATGTGATTTGAGGCCTTGAGTAAGTTTGTATGATGTTTTGAGATGTATTAGTATGTTTGGATGGGGTCCCGGGGGGCCTCGGGAGTGATTCGGGTTGGAATCGGAATGAGTTTGGACTTGAGGAAATGCTGAAGTGTTTCAGGTCTGGTGCGATCGCACCTGCGAAGAATTGGTCACAGGTGCGTGACAACAAAAGCGGCCAAGGGGTCACAGATACGGTTCTAGGCAAGTTGTATTGGTTGCGCAGGTGCGAGGGATTTTCCGCACTTGCGAGGTTGCAGATGCGGATGTGTGGTCACAGGTGTGGACTGGAGTGAATGTGGGGAGGCTCGCAGAATAAAATGAGGTTCTGCATAAGCGAAAATGCCTCTGCGAAGAGGAGTCCGTTGGTGCAGAATTTAAGAGCTTGGCCTGGATGCGCAGGTGCGGACGCGGGGCTGCAGGTGCGAGCTTTTGGCCGAAGAAGCGGCAGGTCAGGGATTGAGAGTTTTTTCGCAGAAGCGGCTAAAAGGTCCACAGAAGTAGAACCACTGGCAGTGTATTAATTTGGAAGGGTTTCGACATTTCTTCATTTGTGGACTTTGCAAGCTCGGTTAGAGGAAATATTTGAGAGGGGTTTCACTAGATTTCAAGAGGTAAGCAACTTTTGGCCATTTTTATCGATTAGTATTGCCTACCCATTGAATTTCCTACCTAGATTATGTGTTTTTAAGGTGGAAGTTGGGGAATTTTTTACTAGGGATTGGAGAGTAAGATTTGGAGATTTGAGTGCCGATTTATGGTCGAAATTAGGGGATTTTGGTATGGTTGGACTCGTTGTTGAATGGATATTCGAATTTTGTAAATTTTGTTGGATTCCGAGACGTGGGCCCAGGATTGACTTTTTGGGTTGACTTTTTGACTTTTGTTAAAGAACCTAGCCTTATCATATTAAATTGATTCCTATAAATTGTGTTGATTATATCAAGTTGTTTGTGGCTAGATTCGAGTTGTTCGGAGGCCGATTCGCAAGGAAAGGGCTTGTTGGAGTAGGGATTTGCGCGGTTTGAGGTAAGTAATACTTCTAAACTTGGTTCTAAGGGTATGAATCCCTGAAATATGTGTTATGTGGTTGGTGTTGAGGTGAAGCACATGGTAGGTGACAGTCGTGTGGGCGTGCACCGTGGTAATTTGTGACTCGGTTGATTTTGTGGTACTATGTATGTCACGTCCCAACCTTGGGAGGCGCGACCGGCGCTCGATCGAGTGAACCCAACCGAGCAAGCCTCATCACACACTTCCTACCTAACTCTTCATGAATAAGATAGCCATGATTCCTTTTTATTTAAGCAGGGAAAGGTGGTACATTCAACAATGTTAATTCATCTTATATTACAAGCTTAAACCGTAGTTAAAGTTAGCTTCCGAAATTCCCATAAAGTTACAGTTTATAGATAACATGAGTTTAGAATTACAACATGGTTCATGGACCCCTCAAACACCCGTACATAACCCACACATATGTCTACGGAGCCTCTAAGGATGTAAGAAAAGACAAGCATGACAGTGCCGGCAACAAGGCCCCGGCTATACCTCAAAAGCAGGAGTCTATAACAAAAGATGTGTAATCTACCCCCTTGAAGGAGAAAGGGGCTCACCAAGACTTCGGAAGAAGGTACTCCGCTACACGCGATCAACACTATCTGCAATGGAGCCACCTACATTCATTAAACAAATGTAGCGCCCCCGGCAAAGGGGAGGTTAGTACCATGGAATAGTACTAGTATGTATAACTAAACTCCATCTAATTAGAAAGAACTATCAAACAAGAATAAAGAGGAATTCATATAGACAATCAGAGTTTCAAACAAGCACTATGTCAACAATATAAGGAGGCTCAAAAGATTTTCACGTGGTTTCTTAAATTTTAGATTGTAGTATCCCACACTATTGCATCATCATTCACCTTGCCACCGCTTCTTTGAGCGGAGTCCGATCACGGCCCGATCGGCTAGGCCGTCTCCCGGAGACGTTACCATTACTTCATTCATACTTTCCAATTTCACTCATCAATACATTGCCACCACGTATGTGTGTGTATATATATATATACATATATATATATATATATATATATATATATATATATATA
>NW_017670582.1:22750-56648 GCF_001879085.1 Nicotiana attenuata | reverse complement strand
ATATATATATATATATATATGCGTCCGATCACGGCCCGACCGGCTAGGCCGCCCTACCAAGGCGTTTTCCTTTTCCATCAATCATCTCGTTCCAATCTTTGTTTCCTATAAATTATTTCATAGGCACTTGGGGCCGCAGCTATCACATCATATGTTTGGAACTAGGCCATATCTCACATCGTTTTCAATTTCAATGATAGCTTCGCAATTTAGACAAATATGGGCACACAATAGCATTTAGGACTGTAAGCATAAATGCGACTTCACATGGATAACACAACATATGCAGCTTCAACTCAAATTGAAGGTCTAAGCATTTCAATACGTAGTTCATATCATTTGCCCCTTTTCAAGTTATCAAGATAGCACATCGTTCGTGTTGAAACACATCTTTCCCGCATACAAGGTTACATCACAAATTCACATGAAGTATCAATCAATGCAAGAATCCAAATTTCATTCTTACCACATTTACATAAGCAACAATGGAGCTCGATTTGTAAAAGACGGGGTTTTAGCCATACATACCTCAACCAAGCTTTCCTTAATCCTATAACGTTCCGGAATGCTCATACTTCAATCTATTTAAGCAATATAGCACAATTTAACTCATAATCAGGAAAATATCATAATCTAGGCTCTCTTGAGCATTTTATCGATCATTTTTAGTGTTCATTAAGGCCTTATGGTTCTTCTTATACAAGATTATACTAGCCCATTACCCATTCCTCTTTATTTATAATTACCCATATTCTTCAAGAACACATGCATGCGCTGTTCCCCCTTATCCCCATGAATTACCTCACTAATGATCCCTTATAGCTATGTGTAAAAATAAGAGCTAAGGTCATGAAGTCTTACCTCTTGGGATGAAGTTTTAGGCCCTTCACTTGATTATCTTCAATGATTTAACAAGGATTCATGGAGTAATTTGATGGGAAGTGCTTTCCCTCTCTTAGACCCCTCTCTCTCACTCTAGAAGTATTAGGAAAATGGCTCAAAATGAGCTATTGCACCGGATATAACGACAGGGGGTCGGGTTTAAAATTTAGAAAACTACAGCCCCGACTCAGATCTGCGATCGCAAAGATGACATGCGGTCTGCAGAATGGACCGCAAAATACTCCCCAAAACCTGAAGACACTGTTTGGGTATGCGACGGAAATGCGGTCCGCATACCCGTTATGCGGTCGCATAATGCACCACAAAAATGACCTTTACAAAAATCCCAAGGGGATTATGCGACGACTATGCGGTCCGCATATCGATTATGCGATCACATAATTGATCGCATTGTTGACCTCAAATTTTCCCAACACACTGACTCACTTTGCGGCAGATATGCGGTCCGCATACCTGATATGCGACCGCATTCTAGACCGCATAATTGCACTTTTCTGGAAAACTTTGATTCTTGATTTTTAAATGCATAGATCAGTACAAAAGGGTCCGAACCGTGACGAGGAAGAATTTTACACATTCCTAATTTGGCACTACGAGCTTTTGAGTTTTGAGTAAAAGTTTTTCACGGGGCCTTACATTGTAGTTATCAAATCTTGTTGCTATTCATGTGATCCCTATATGTTAGAGTAATTGAGTTGCCATCCATGTTAGAAATCATGTTTAGGTTATATGTTTATTCTGTTGAGGCCCACTGGGTTATTTCCGCTGTTGATTTATTGCTGAAATGGTAATTATGTTACTCCATCACATCCATCATATGCATATCATATCTTAATATCATATCTTAGTCTCTATTGTCAATTATTGTTGCATCATGTATCATTGTTTGGCTGATTTGGTATGAGATTTGTGAGCCCGGGAGACCGGAGAGATTGATGACTAAGTTGGAGCCTGGGATCCATGTTGTAAGTGAGGTTATGGATCAAGCTGCACACCATAGTAGGCCTTCATGGATTTGTATATATTATTATTGTAGATCGGGCTGCATGCCGTAGCAGGCCTTATAGGCTTTATCTATTATTATGGGATTGGGCTACATGCCACAGCATGCCATATTGACTTTATATTAGCGTTTGGGCAAGATCCGTCCCTCCGGAGTCTGACATACCAGCAGTGAGCGCAGGTACCGTACAATGCTGAGTGACTGAGTGTGATGAGTGAGATTTGAGATAGTGAGATTGAGTACTCTGAGAGTGTGAGTTTGTGAAGTTATCATTGTGGTACATTACATGTGACATGCACATCTGACACGTAGATATAGAGATGTAACATTCCTCATATCAGTCATACTTGGAATATTTTATCTGTGTTGAGCTTAAATTTTTAAACTTGAAAGCATGTCTATATTTATGTACTGTGTACAGACTGATTATGAGTTTTTTCTAAGATATTATTGTCATTTTTCCTGTCATATCTTGATTATTATAGTCCGGAATTGGACTCTACCTATCTCAGTTCGTCACCGCTTTTAGCCTAAGGTTAGTTATGTTACTTATTGAGTACATTAGGTCAGTTGTACTTATACTACACTATGCACTTCGTGTGCAGATCCAGATACTTCTGGGCACGGCGGTTGCTAGATTTGGAGCTTCATCTGTTTGGAGACTATTGAGGTAGCTTTCTTGGCGTCCACAGACCTCGGCTCTCCTTCTTTTCCGTTTATAGCATTGTTCTATCTTTCTAGACAGTTGTTTTAGCAGTTAGACTATGTTGACATTTTAGTAGCTCATGTACACCCGGATATTGAGAATTTTGTATTTGAGTCGCAGTATTTCTTATTGACTATTTATTACTGTTGAACTTGTTTAATCTTGTTTTCAAATTTAAAAATGCGTAGTTATTTTTGGATGTCGGCTTGCCTAGTATTGTGATAGGCGCCATCAGGAAATGCTGATTTTTGGGTCGTGACAGTTATCCACATACACTAGTACTATCACAGTGCCTTTAGTGGTCTTCTTTATGAACAAGGAATGGTCATATTGACTCTGAGCAAAACCAAACTGATACAAGGCTTCTGTGAGTTTCTCATTCCACTGCCTAGGGGCCTGTTTAAGGCCATACATGGATTTAAGAAGCCTGCGTAGTGGCTGAGACTCCCCCTAGCTTTTGAATCCTAGTAGCAACTACATGTAGATCTCATCAAAGAGATCACCCTAAAGAAATGCATTGTACACATTCATTTGATGGATGTGCCACTTCAGAGTTGCATCTATGGACAGTATAGTTCTAACTGTCACCATCTTCACTACATTTGAAAAAGTCTCTTGGTAATCAATCCCCTATTCTAGCTATACCCTTTAGCTACTAATCTAGATTTGAATTTGTCCACTTCACCTAAGGCCTTGTATTTGACTTTATACACCCATTAGCAGCCAATTGTAACCTTCCCTGTAGGAAGTGGAACTATGTCCTAGGTGTGATTTCTTTCTAATGCTTCAATCTCAGCTTTCATAGCTTCTATCCACCTGGGATCTTGACTAGCCTCATCAAAGGTAGTAGGTTCTACAATATAGGAGAAGGATGACAGATAAACTGGTTGTTAGGAGATAACTCAGTGTATGAGTCATAGTTTACAATAGCATAAGGGAAAGACTCATGAACATTCAATGACACAATCTTTCATACAAATGGGAGGATTCTTCGGTCTGGATGATTTTCTAACTTCTTCCTCTGCAGCTAGAGGAGTGGTTGGGGCATGTTGAGGAAATAAATTCTGCACTTTTCTTCTTCAAGAACTTCTTGAGCTAAGTGTGTTGGAACTGATTCGTCTGCACTTTCATCTGCTGCATCAATATCATTAAGTACTGCATCTGTATCACCAATTGCATCCCCTATGTCTGGATGTGCTAGCATACTGTCATGACCATCATTATATCCCATGTTAGGTACATTTGGGGTTTCTGCCAACTGAGAGTAATCTGGTGTTACATCTGGCGGTAGAAAGATTGGTGAATATTTTTTTCTTGCCTATCAAAATGGAAAGGCAGTTTCTTTGAAAACAACATCCTTTTTGACAAAAAAATAATAATTAGTAAGATACAAGAGCACATAGCCATTCTGAGTTGCATCATATCCCATCATTACTGCTGGTGTAGCTCTTGACATGAACTTGTCCTTACATCCTAATACCCTTAGGTGCTCTAGTGATGGTTGTCCGTTGCACACCTTCTAAAAAGGAGATACAGTATTAAGGACTGAGGAAGGCATCCTATTGATTATGTGAAATGCAGCAAGAACACAATGTCCCCAATACTTCAGAGGTATATGAGCCTGAAACCTTACTAGTCTATCAACTTCCAAAATGTGTCTATGCTTCCTCTCAGTTACACTATTTTGCTGAGGAGTATAGACACAGGTCCTTTGATGAACCATCCCAAGATTATTGAATAGTTCACTACATGTTGAGTTTACAAACTCTAATCCATTATATATTCTGATCACCTTGACATTTTTATTAAAATGTGTTTTCACATAAGACATGAAGAACTTTAAGACTACATACGCATCTGACTTGAACTTCAGCAAGAATAGTCATGTCATTCTAAAGAAATCATTAAAGTCAAGAAGTATTTATTTCCATCAAATGTTAGCAATCTATAAGGACCCCATACATTTGCATGAATCAAATCAAAACATTGTGTTACTTTTATGCTTATATTAGGAAATGAAAGTCTAGTATGTTTAGCTAGTGGACATACACGACATTTGTTCACAACCGTATCACAATTGTCAAATTTAACTAGAAACAACTTCTTCAACAGTCCAGAAGGCACATGTCCTGGCCTCATATGCCACAAGTCAATGTCCTCCTCCTTTTTTGGTTCTGCAGTATCTTTGATTATTAGTGTTGTTTCTGTATTTCTCTTATTTTCATGTGGGATTAGCATATAGAGATCATCATGTTCTTTACCAATCTCTTTCACCCTCCCACTGTAGAGACCCTAAAACAGACAAAAGTCAGGATAAAAGGCAACACAATATTGTAAATTTTTGGTTGTGTTGGATACTAAGAGTAGATTGTATCTGAACTTTGGGGTATGCATAACATTTCTAAGTATACTTCTTGTTGATATTGGACTTTTACCCATATGTGTAATATAGACTACATCTCCATTAGGTAAGTAAACCTTCTTAGGGTTACTAGGCTTGAATTCTTCTGACTTAGACAATAGCTTTAGGTCAAACACCACATGATTAGTAGCTCTTGTATCAATGACTCTTATTGCTCACTAGGGAAACACTGGTAGTACATGTTGCTATGTTTGCTGAAGGGGTTGATAGAGAGCTTTTGTTCTGCATCTGCAGTATCTGCTCATATTGTTCCTTAATCAATGTGCATGCCACTGGCTGTCTCCCCGGTGAACTTAAACTTAAAGATTTCCTCTACATTTGCAACCCGGGTGGAGCTTGAGTTTGCATATGTTGAGCCCGAGCCTGACTTTGCACCTGCATAAATGGTTGTACCTGAGAATAGTAAGATAGATTTGGATCTTCAATGCAGGCATTATAAGCAGCAACCACCCTTTCCTTTTAGGCTTAGAACCATATGGATAACCAATAATCTTCCAACAGTTCTCTTTGTTATGTCCTTTCTTTTTACAGAAATCACAATATTCATTGTAGGTCTTTTTCTGCTTTGACTAATCCCAAGACTGTTGAAGATTGTTATAATGAAAACTGTTAGGTTGAAAGTTGGTTTGAAAACCACCAGACCTAGCTGAGTACAGGGCAGTTAACTAATAATTCTCATTTAGAATGGTGATGTTAATCCCAGATTTCCTGCTGTAGCAGCTATAGACTTTTGATTTTCATCACTCATGATCATTGAGAATGCCTGATTGACTGTAGGCAAAGGTTACATCCACAAAATTTGACTCCTTCCTTGAGCATAAGAGTCATTCAATCTCATAAGGATTTGATACAGTTTTTGTCTCTTCATGAAGGCAACATAATCCCTAGACTTCTCACAGTCATAAGGAGCTGGTACTAATAGCTCAAATTTATCTCAGAGATCCTTCATTTTAGTATAATAGACAGAAACAGAAGAAGTGCCTTGGTATAAAGTTGCAATCTCTTTGTGCGGGCTGAAAGACCTAGAACCATCTACCTTATCAAATTTTTCTCTCAGATCTTCCCAAATAGCCTGCGCACTAGCTCCAAACACTACTCCTCCAACAAGTTATGGAGTTACAACATTCATTAACCACGAGAGTACAATTGCATTGCACCTCTCCCATTATTCCCACAGATTTTCACGAAACTTCTTTTTTTTCATGTTCCTTCTACCAGCCCTAGCTTATTTCTTCTTCGCAAAACTATCCTCATAGATCGATTCCTTATAGTATAGCTATCAGTACCTGTTAGTTTAAATGAGATCAATTGAGCTCCACTCATATCAACAGGTCCAAGGTACAATGGGTGATTGTGAGGTAAATCGAGTATTATCAACACCTGCATCTACACCTGTGGCGACATTAGTCGTAGTATTTTCAACAGTGTCTCCCATGGATAGTCTACTTCAAATTGCCGAGGCTTTGACTTTTTATTGATTCTCCAAACTCACAAATTCACCAATTAGCAGTGCGGATCGATAAACGAGATCAGAAATACCTAGTCTAATTGCTCTGATACCATGTTAAATCTATGGATCAGGATGAGCAAACCCTAGTTAGGAGAGAGGAAGAAGAATATGAGCTGAAGAAGAGGAAATGAGAAATGATATTCTGTTATTAACCGCCTAACACTGTACAAACGACCATATTTATACAATTCACTACCTAAAATTTAACCTCTAACTAACTAATGTTAAATAGTCGAAACTACCCCTAATCCGGTATATAACATCAAGTCACCTCTTTCATAATAATCCATTGGGTCGAAGTTTTTTTTTCACACTAGATTTTGTTTTGTTAGTATTTTGTAAGATACTATATGAGCTTTTTCAAAATTTACACATGGAACATGAGACTGAGTGAGATATACTGAATCTAGTAAAAGACTCAACTTTTTTAAGTAAGGAGCATTTCTTCGTTTCTGAAGGGGAAGGAACTTTAGTTTTATAACGAAAAGTTGTAATAAAAGGCTCAAAATAGCCCTCGTGTTCTTCGAAATGGCTTATCTGTACCCTCCGTTAAAAAATGAGGTCATGTGTAACCTTGTCGTTAAACAAGTGGTTCACTGGTACCCTTTTGTACTAACGGCTCCGTTTTGGGCCTTTTTGTTTCTCAAAAAATCCGCAGCACGATACGTGTCCTCCTAAACCACCCTCCTTAAGTTTTTTTTACTTGCCCCCTCACTTATTTTACGTACCTTCCCCACCCCTTCCACACGAGATGGGTCATTGTCGTTACCCATTTCATTCCTACTTGCCTCTCACCATTCTAAGAATCTAGAAGTAAAAAAGTAGTATACATAGTATAAAATTTAAACCAATAAAAAAACATCTGATCGACATGTAGATAGTGACTACGTTGTTCTCAATTTTGCATTAAACGCAGCGAAAGTCTTTGACATGACAAGGAATGGTGTGATAGACTCACAATCCATTGGATCCAATGTATTGAATCCAATCCAGATGGTTTCTTTACCGGATTATATTGAGTTCCTTAACGACAAAGCACGTAAACAAACATCTTCAGGATTAGCCTCCGTTGTTCCAACAGATAGTAGTGTGACTTGTGTTTCCCAATCTTCAACCTCTGAGTCTTGGGTCATTGATTCAGGTGCATCTGATCATATTTCTGGTAACAAATTTCTTTTCACTAGTATTTCATATTCTCAATCTCTTCCAACAGTCACAATGGGTCTCAAACCTTGGCAAATGCAATAGGTCAAGCAAGTCTACTTCCATCCTTACCTTTAGACTCAGTTCTTTATGTTCCCGGTAGTCCTTTTAACCTCATAGCCATTAATCGCTTAGCCAAATTACTTAAATCTGCTGTTTTATTTCTTGATGACCTTGTTTTATACAGAAATGCAGTACGGGGCGGATCATTGGTACCGGGACGTGAATCAGATGGACTTTATTACCTTATCCTTGCAAAATGCATGGACTCACATCTTGTCTTCCTTCAACAACTTTAACCGTTACTGATTCACCAGATTTATTACATAAGCGGTTGGGACATCCCAGTTTGTCAAAACTTCAGAAAATAGTACTTGTCTTATCTCACTTGTCCACTCTAGAGTGTGAGTCATGTCAGCTCGGTAAGCATACCCGCTCCCATTTCCTGCGACGTCTTGATAATCGAGCAAAATCACCTTTTACTTTAGTCCATTCAGATGTTTGGGGTCCTAGTCGGGTCAGTTCTACTTTGGGATTCTTCTACTTTGTCAGTTTCATTGATGATTATTCCAGGTGCACTTGGATATTTTTGATGAAAAATCGATCTGAGTTGTTTTCTATTTTTCAGACCTTCCACACTCACTACAAAAAAATGCTAAATTTGCAGAGGTTTTATTGTGGCGGTTACTATAACCTACGCAATCTATATTAAATTGTGGGGGTTTATTTACCCCCGCAAATATATTATATTTACGGAGGTCGGTAATCTCCGCAATCATTAAAAAAATAGCGCCAACTAACCCAGTGTTTCCCTGGTTTTTTTAATCCTTTCCCTCTCATTTATAGCTTTTTTCATTTTAAGAAACCCTCGCCCACTCTCACTTAATCAAAACCCATAGCAATATTCCATTTCTTCTTCACTTAATCAAAACCGCGACTGCAGATCTCTTTTCCTTCACTTAATCTCTTCCATTTCTTTTTCATTTCCTCCGATTTCAAGCCCGTGTAGTTGCAAAATTCCAAATACAATAGTTCTCTGCTTTTCTTCAGCGCCTCCTCCGTTGCAAAATGAAAGAGATATGAAAGAAAATTTCAGATCTATCAATCAATTAGATGTAAGTTTATTTGATTTTGCTCTTTCATACAAATTCCTCTTCTATTTTGCTTTGATTTTGCCTTTTTGTCTTTCTTTCTTTACATGTGAGTTTTAAGTTTATTTTCTCTGTTAATTTGTAGAATCGGTGTATTTTGAAAAAATTCAGTAGAATAGGTGTATTTTGAATCAACAGAAATTTGATAGAACGGTTTATTTTGAAGAAAGATATAACACTCTTTATTTAAATCGAGATGTAACTCCTCTTTCTCCTTTTGCATTAGGTTCTAAAATTTAGATTTTTTGTGTATTTTGTAGGTTAATTTATGTGATTTGAGTCTTATTATTATTGTAGAATGCATATATGCATCCTTATGGTTCTCTGCTTTGGTTTTATATTACAGGCAACTCAAAGCTTGGAGATTTTCTTACTTATTTGTGCTTTATCGTGAAATAGGTAGATATTTTGTCAATTTGCTTGGTGTGGTTGACTACTGCTTGTTCTTAGCCTTGTAACTGTTGACCTGGACACTTGTCGGAATCTTATGATTGAATACTGACCTTTATAGTAACTTGTTTGAGTTAGAAGTGTTCGCAACATAGTATCTTATTTGTTTATTTTCTCTGCTGATTTAACCTTAGCTGAATGTAGATTGATACATCAGCATCTGAAGGTCCAATCAGAGATAGTCAAAATGTACACCATAAAGAGTTATTCCGTTGAATTTAAACATGTAACTATTATAAGTTTTTATGGCATCTACTAACAAATAGTGTATGTGTATGACTCTGTAGTGATATTTCTTGTATGTAGATTTTTCCATTATTAATAAAATTATTTACCATACGAAAAAAGAAGTGAAAGTGTAACTTTTGAAGTTCTGATAGCATTTAACTCAGTGCTTCCTCTTGGATATTTACTTCCGTGTCATTGTGTTCATTATTTCTTTAAATGGAGCTCTCATCTTTTTCTAGTTTAGAAGCAACAAATGTGAAGGTATGCTGATAAGACTGTGCCTCTGTAGCTGAGAGCAGTGAATCTCTATGGGGTTTCCACAGCTGCTGAATCACTAAACAAATCTTTGCCCAAGTTAGATGAGAATGTAAGAAACGTGTATTTTGTTGTTATCTCTGTTTCATTAGGCCTATCAATGCATATAAGATCAAGATATAGTGCAAGTTTTAACCTTATCTCAGGGCCTTCTGGCAAAATACAACACCTGCCTCTTATCATAATCCCACATCAGCTATACATTTTAATATTAAAATCTAGACTTGTTTTCACATGCCTGTACTTACCACAGGGAATGCTGCAAATCTCATCAGAGAGAGGTGCCATAGAAGCATATCAAAGCTACAAGTGGCCTAATTTCAGTGAAAAGGAGGCTCAGAAGGGTAATCGTCTGTGGCAACAAAGGTACATGTCATGATTTAGTTGATTGTTTGCGTTTGTACTGTAAAACATATATGCTCTCCATGGTTGTGGACTTGCAATGTTTCTTGAAATTTGTTTTCTGCATGTGCAAGTAGTGTCAAGATCCCAGTGGATTACTTCTACGTTTGTTTAGTCATTTGAAATTTCAGTGTTCTGTTTCCATGCCCCAATATTTTATATAATTATTAGTTATGGCTTCCGAAAATGCAGACTTCCATTGTTTTGCAACTGGCATTTTAATTGGTATTACTTCAAAATCTTGGATGAAACACTTTTATATCATGGCTTAATTTGTTAATTAATACACTCTCCCTTTCTCCCTTCGCTTTCCTCTTCATTTTCTCTCTCTCACACACATACACACTATATTGACACTACAATTGACTCTCTTACTGATGAATCAGAATATAGCATATCGGAGTGGTTTTACTTCTCTAGGGGTCTGGTTTGATGAATCAGGTACTAGCTAACTGTGTTATCTATTTTCAACAATATACTGATTTGCATCTGATGCTTTGTGCTGGTGCAAAATGTTAATTGGTTCATTGTTTGAGTCTCAACTCTCAAGCTACTATTACTTAATATGAACTTAGTGTATTGCTTGTTAATTTGCTTTGTTTTTCCTTATGTCTTGCTTGATGTGATTTAGATTATTTTTCCTGTTTATGAGTGATGTGGATATTACTAATTTATTCTGATCTAAGGAAGTCATTGTTGTGTTCTTGTTAATTCGAGATGAATTATGAAAATCTTGATATATTGATTGTTCTGTATTGGGATTTAATGGCTGCGGGAGTTATTCTATTTTGACGGTAACATAGATTGACCAAGGAGGTAAGTTTGACACCCAAACCTGCATTGGTGCTATAATAGGTTGTTTAGGGGCCACAATGTGTGTGTTCCGAGCTAATATAAGCAGAGAGTAATTATTCAGTTGTAATGGTCTGTAGCTAACCCCATTATATCAAATACTTAATAAACAAAGAGACTGAATAGCATGCCTAGTCAAGTATATTAAGCTTTTAAATGTCTGATGATAGTATTAGCTATTTTCTGATTTTAGGTCGGCTAATTTGTTACTTTACTGTAAGCTTAATTTTATGAAGTGTGAAAATTGTACTATTTGGTCCTTTGCTGCAAGTTGCTAGAGATAAACTTCATGACAAATTTTTACTCTTGACCACTTGTGGAATTTTACTGGGTTGTTGTTGTTGTTAATTTGTTAATTATATTTTCTTTTGATTGTTTTGTAGCCAAGTGATGCGGCTAGCGGATCCATTTCACCCATAGATATAAGAAGATCATCCGGTGGAAGTAATCCTAACGACAACCATTGAAGTTGCTTGCAAATGTATTAGATAATTAAGTATTGTGCTCGATTGAATGGTCATAGTAGATCTTTTGTCCATAATGGTTGGAGTGGATTTGGATTTTCTATTTAAAGAAATTGCGTGGTTTATTAATATATTGATGTTTTGTGTTTAATGGTTGGAGTAGTTGTGTTTAAAGCAAATTTTTGAGACTATTGATAATTTACTCTAATGTATTGTATGGTTTATTAATATATTGATATTACTTGATTCCAGTAAGCAATTTATATAATTTGTTGATGCTTCATTCTATTAATATAATTGAATTGGAACAATTATGGAGTAATATTATATTGCAGAAAAAAAAGATTCATGAATAGCGGAGGTTATAACTTCTGCTATTTAACTTATAATAATATTATGTTATAATTGTGGGGGTTAAATAAAAAAATTGCGGGGGTTAGACCTCCGCTATTTTTTAATAAGTGACAGCCAAACTACCAAATTACGGAGGTTATACCGCCGCCAAATACCGGCCGCCAAATACCCGCCGCTATATGATAACGGCGGTCTGTCAAAAAAACCCCGCAAATTGGTTGCGGCGAACATTATTGCGGGGGTTTTGGAAACCGCCGTAAAAGTATATTGCAGAGGTTTTTGACCGCCGCAATATGTAAATAAAACCTCCGCAAATTCAGCGTTTTTTTGTAGTGACTGAAATTCAAAATCAATTTGGGGTTTCTATCCGCACATTTCGTAGTGATAATGCCCTAGAGTATTTGTCTTCCCCATTTCAGTAGTTTATGAACTCCTATGGGATTATTCATCAAACATCTTGTACATACACATCCCAACAAAATGGGGTAGCTGAAAGAAAGAATAGACATCTTATTGAAACTGCTCGTACCCTACTCATACAATCTCATGTTCCGCTGCGTTTTTTGGGGGATGCAGTTCTTACATCTTGCTATCTTATTACTCGTATGCCATCTTCAGATATTCAGAATCAAGTTCCATCCTCTGTCCTGTTTCCCCACGTACCTTTGTTCTCCCTTCCACTCCGTGTCTTTGGGAGTACGTGTTTTGTTTATAACCTTACTCCAAGAAAAGATAAGTTAGCTCCTCGTGCTCTAAAGTGAGTATTTCTGGGTTACTCGAGAACGCAAAAGGGATATCAATGCTATTCTCTTGACCTCCAGCGGTATCTTATATCTGCTGATGTCACCTTCTTTAAAACCAATCATACTTCACAGGTCCAGGTAATCACTTAGATATTTCTGATGTGCTACCACTTCCGTCTTTTGGAGATTCAGTCACTATCTCCCATTCATCTTCCTCCATAGCTCTAGTTGCAGCTCCACCACCTACAGCTCCAATTGCAGCTCCACCACCTAGTCCAGTTCCACCAACTATAGCTCCAGTGCCACCACCTAATCCAGTTCAACCTTCTACAGCTCCACCACTCCTGACTTGTCATCGTCGGCCGCGCCAAGCATCAAGCCCAGCAGATTCACGTCCTGCACCTGACCCTGCTAATACTGCGGACTTGTCTCCTCTAAGTCAACCGATTGTACTACGAAAAGGTGTACGGTCAACACTTAATCCTAATCCCCATTATGCCGGTTTAAGTTACCATCATCAGTCATCATCCCATTGTGCATTTGTATCATCTTTGTCCTCTGTTTCCATCCTTAAGTCTACAGGTGAAGCACTGTCTCATCCAGGGTGGCGACACGCTATGATTGATGAGATGTCTGCCTTACATACGAGTGGTACTTGGAAGCTTGTTTCTCTTCCTTTGGGTAAATGTGTCGTTGGGTGTATGCAGTCAAAGTTGGTCCAGATGGCCAGGTTGGTCGACTTAAGGATCGTCTTGTTACCAAAGGGTATACTCAGATATTTGGACTCGATTATAGTGATACTTTCTCTCCCATGGCTAAAATAGCATCAGTCTGCCTTTTCTATCCATGGCTGATGTTCGCTATTGGCCTCTCTATCAGTTGGACACTAAAAATGCTTTTCTTCACGGTGACCTTGAGGATGAGGTTTATATGGAGCAACCACCAGGTTTTGTTGCTCAGGGAGAGACTAGTGGCCTTGTATGTCGGTTGCACTGGTCCCTTTATGGTCTAAAGCAGTCTCCTCGAGCCTGGTTTGGTAAGTTCAGCACAATTATTCAGGAGTTTGGCATGACTCGTAGTGAAGTTGATCACTTTGTATTTTATCAGCATTCTGCTTCAAATCTCTTTATTTATCTGGTTGTTTATGTTAACGATATTGTTATTACCGGCAATGATCAGGATGGTATTAGTAAGTTGAAGCAACATCTCTTTCAGCACTTTCAGACTAAGGATCTGGGCGGATAAAGTATTTTTTGGGTATTGAGGTCGCTCAATCTAGCTCAGGTATTGTGATCGTATACGGAAGTATGCCTTTGATATTCTTGGGAAGACAGGAATGACAGGTTGTAGACTTGTTGACACTCCGATGGATCCGAATTCTAAACTTCTGCCAGGACAGGGGGGGCCTCTTAGCGATCCTGTAAGATATAGGCGGTTGGTTGGTAAATTAAATTACCTCACAATGACTAGACCTGACATTTCCTTTCCTGTGAGTGTTGTGAGTCAGTTTATGGATTCTTCCTATGATAGTCATTGGGATGCAGTTGTCCGCATTCTTCGGTATATAAAATCAGCTCCAGTCAAAGGTTATTGTTTGAGGATCGAGGCCATGAGCAAATCGTTGGATACTCATATGCTGATTGGGTAGGATCACCTTCTGATAGACGTTCTACGTCTGGATATTGTGTCTTAGTAGGAGGAAATTTGGTATCTTGGAAGAGCAAGAAATAAAATATGGTTGCTCGGTCTAGTGTAGAAGCAGAATATCGAGCAATGACTAAGGCGACATGTGAGCTAATTTGGATCAAACAGTTGCTCAAGGAGTTGAAATTTGGTGAGATTAGTCTGATGGGACTTGTATGTGATAATCAAGCTGCTCTTCATATTACATCAAATCCAGTGTTCCTTGAGAGAACTAAACATATTGAGATTGACTGTCACTTTGTTAGAGAAAATGTACTCTCGAGAGATATTGCTACAAAGTTTGTGAAGTCGAATGATCAGCTTGCAGATATTTTCACCAAGTCCCTCAACCGGTCCTCGTATTAACTATATATTTAACAAGCTCGGTACATATGATTTATATGCACCAACTTGAGCGGAAATGTGAGAATAGTTATGTGAATGTATTGTCACGACCCGAAATACCCCAGTCGTGACGGCGCCTATCATAGTACTAGGCAAGCCAAACAAACAATTACCACATAGAATTCGTTTTATAACAATCATTTTCTAAAACCGATTAAGTCTCAAATTCTTCATATGAAATATATAAACTAACATAAATAAGCGGAAAACCAGTACAAAATATTCTAACACAGCCCGAATCTGGTGTCACTAGTCAAGAGCCTCTAAGTACAACCCAACACTGTCTGAATAATACATAATAAGTCCGAAAATAACAAAATACTAAGATAGGAAGGAGGAAGGCAGGGCTGCGAACGCGTGCAGCCACCTTGCGATCTCCAGATTAGATTCTGAGAGTGTTGGACGCTCTCACTCTGATGCTCAAGCACCTGGATCTGCACACAAGATGCAGGGAGTAACGTGAGTACGCCAACTTAGTAAGTAACTAAAGTAAATAAAGTTTGAGTGTAGTGATGAGAATTTAAAATCATATAAGAAATCTCAACAGAAATATCAAGTCAAATCTGCAGTTCAATAATCAGTTATCCCGTAGAACTCCAGTTTCTATTAAAATCCTTTTAAGACATTTATTCAACATTTTTCAACAGAGGTTCAGTATTAAAGAAGAGTGAAAACAGCATAATGTCATAAACAAGCCCCTCGGGCAAGGTATCACTCATAAGTATAGCCCCTCGGGCAAGCCTCTCAGTCACTCGTGACTCAGCTCTCGTCATAGTACTCACACTCAGCACTCCGACTCAATAGATATCTCATAATAATAATAATAGTAACCGCTGCGGCGTGCAACCCGATCCATAATATATATATATATATCGCTGCGGCGTGCAGCCCGATCCATAATGTATATATAATACTCACCATTAGATCCTCAACCTCTCTCAGTCATTAACCTCACGGCCACTCGGGCATATCGGTGAAAGTCAGGGAACTCAGCCCAAACAGTTTTCATATATTAAGAAGTATAGTAATGAAATCGGTTTTAGACGATAAACATGTAAAGCATAACTGAGGATATGCTTTGAAGTCAAATAGAGTGAAGAAAGTAGTAAAAATACCCCTAAAGGTTTAAACAGGTCGGCACAAGGCCCCAAACACGGCGTACAACCCAAAATATAGTATAAATCTCTAAAATATGGAATATCATGAGATTTCAAATCAAATACGCGGCTTAATATCCACTACGGGACGGAACAAGTCACAATCCCTACCGGTGCACGCCCACACGCTCGTCACCTAGCATGTGCGTCACCTTATTTATCAAAACAATACGAAATACCGGGGTTTCATACCCTCAGGTCCAGATTTACAATGGTTACTTACCTCAAACCGGATGAAATACTACTCCACGACGCCCTTGCCTCTCGACTCATCCTCAACTCGCGTCGAATCTATCCAAAATCAGAATTATAACATCAATATATGCTAACGGAACGAAGCCCATGCGAATATAATCAATTAACATCAAAAATACCGAAATTGGTCCAACCCGACCCCCGGGCCCACGTCTAGAAATTCGATAAAATTCACATCAATAGAATCCTTATCCTCCCACGAGTTCATACACCCACATACATCGAGATCTGACCACAAATGACCCCTCAAATCCTTAAATCAAAGTCTCCAATTTCAAGCCCTAATCCCCCAATTTTCTTCTTCAATTTCCACTAATACCATGATTAAACAATGGAAAATGATCATAAACATAAGTAATGAAGCTTAAGAAGCTTACCCAACTGAAACCCTTCGATTTTCTTGAAAAATCACTGCCCTAGCTCACTTCCTATCTTCTAAAATGGAAAAACTTAGCAAAGATTCGCGAAGGCATCTATTTATATGTTCTGCCCAGCGATACTGCATCTGCGTTCCATTCCCCGCATCTGCGGGACCGCATCTGCGCCTATCCAACCGCTTCTGCGGTTTTTCATTTAAATTCCCAAGCCGCACCTGCGATGCAATACCCGCATCTGCGGTCACGCAGGTGCATTCCTTCTTCCGCACCTGCGACTTCTGCCTTCTTCACTTGTGGCCGCATCTACGGCTGATTCTCGCTTCTGCGATCATCGCACCTGCGGTCCCCTAACCGCAGGTGCGGTTATGATAGAACCAGCAGCTTCAGCTGCATTAAATTCACAAACTTTCCTTTAACCATCCGAAATCATCCCGAGGCCCTCGGGACCTCAATCAAAAATACGACGCTGAAATACCAAATCACCCTCGGATTCAAGCCTAAGAATTCCAAAACTTCCGAATTCCGCAAACGATCAAAAAGTCTATCAAACCTCGTCCGAATGACCTGAAATTTTGCACACACGACACAAATGACACCACGGACCTACTCCAGTTTCCGGAATTCCATTCCAACCCCCATATCAAAATCTCGACTACAATTCGGAAAACGCCAAAATTCCAATTTCGCCAATTCAAGCCTAAATCTACCACGGACCTCCAAAATACATTCCGATCACGCTCCTAAGTCCCAAATCACCTCACGAAGCTATCCGAATCATAAAAACCAAATTCCGAGATCGTTTTCACATAAGTCAACTTCCAATTGACTTTTCCAACTAAAAGGCCAACTTAAGAGACTAAGTGTCTCATATCATTTCAAAACTACTCCAAACCCGAACCTACCGACATGATACGATAAATGAAGCTGAACAACACATAAAGAAGCAGAAATGGGGGAAACGAAGCGGTAACTCATAAAACAACCGGCAGGGTCGTTACATCCTTTCCCTCTTAAACAAACGTTCGTCCTCGAACGAGTCAAGAAACATACCTAAAGCATCAAATAGGTGAGGATATCTGCTCCGCTTCTCCCGCTCGGTCTCCCAGGTAGCCTCCTCCACGGTCCGACCTCTCCACTGCACTTTCACTAAAGATATATCTTTTGATCTCAACTTTCAAACGTGACGCTCCAAAATAGCCACTGGCTCCACATCATAAGTCAAATCCCCCACTAACTGAACCGTGCTGAAATCTAATACATGAGACGGATCGCCAGTATACGTCCGGAGCATAGAAACATGAAATACCGGATGCACACTCGACAAGTTGGGTGGCAAAGCGAGCTCATAAGCCACCTCCCCAATCCTTCGAAGCACCTCAATAGGCCAAATGAACCGAGGACTCAATTTACCCTTCTTCCCAAATCTCATAACACCCTTCATAGGTGAAACTTTCAGTAGAACCTTCTCCCCAACCATGTAAGACACATCACGGACCTTCCTGTCAGCATAACTCCTTTGTCTCGACTGCGCTGTACGAAGCCGCTCCTAAATCACCTTCACCTTGTCTACAGCATCCTGCACCAAGTCTGTACCAAAAGCCTACCCTCACCCGGCTCAAGCCAACCAACTAGAGATCTACACTGTCTCCCATACAAAGCCTCATATGGAGCCATCTGAACACTCGACTGATAACTGTTGTTGTAAGCAAACTCCGCGAGCGGTAGAAACTGATCCCATGACCCACCAAAATCAATGACACAAGCGCGCAACATGTCCTCCAATACCTAAATAGTGCGCTCGGACTGCTCGTCCGTCTGAGGGTGAAAAGCTGTGCTCAACTCAACCTGAGTACCCAACTCTCGCTGCACGACCTTCCAAAACTGTGACGTAAACTGAGTACCTCTATCTGAAATGATGGAAACTGGAACCCCATGCAGGCGAACAACCTCTCGAATATAAATCTCTGCTAACCACTCTGAGGAATAGGTAGTACACACATGAATGAAGTGCGAGAACTTGGTCAGCCGATCCACAATCACCCAAATAGCATCGAACTTCTTCAAAGTCCGGGGGAGCCCAACTACAAAGTCCATGGTGATCCGCTCCTACTTCCACTCTGGAATATCCATCTGCTGAAGTAAGCCACCCGGTCTCTGATGCTCATATTTCACCTGCTGACAGTTGAGACACCTAGCTACAAATCCCACAATATCCTTCTTCATTCTTCTCCACATATAATGTTGTCTCAAATCCTGATACATCTTCGCGGCACCCGGATGAATGGAATATCGCGAGCTTTGGGCCTCCTCTAAGATCAACTCCCGAAGCCCATCCACATTGGGCACACAGATCCGGCCCTGCATCCTCAATACCTCATCATCGCCAATAGTCACATCTATGGGATCGTCGTGCTGAACTCTGTCCTTAAGGACAAGCAAATGAGGATCATCATACTGGCGCTGTCTAATGCGATCAAATAAGGAAGACCGAAAAATCACACAAGCTAAGACCCGATTGGGCTCCGAAATATCCATCCTCACAAACCGATTGGCCAAGGCCTGAACATCAATTGCAAGAGGTCTCTCCCCAACAGGAATATACGCAAAACTCCCCATACTCACCGCCTTCCTACTCAAAGCATCGGCTACTATATTGGCCTTCCCCGGATGGTACAAGATAGTAATATCATAATCCTTTAGCAGCTCCAACCACCTCCGCTGCCTCAAATTGAGATCCTTCTACTTGAACAAGTGCTGGACGCTACGATGATCTGTAAACACCTCACAAGACACACCATACAGGTAATGCCTCCAAATCTTCAACGCGTGAACTATGGCAGCCAACTCTAGATCATGAACATGGCAGTTCTTCTCATGGGGCTTCAACTGACGAGAAACATAAGCAATCACTCTACCCTCCTGCATCAACACACACCCAATACCAACTCTCGAAGCATCACAATACACTGTATATAAACCTAAAGTTGATGGCAAAACTAACACCGGAGTTGTGGTCAAGGCAGTCTTGAGCTTCTGAAAGCTCGCCTCACACTCATCCGACCACCTGAATAAAGCATCCTTTTGAGTTAATTTGGTCAAGGGTGATGCAATGGATGAAAATCCCTGAACGAACCGACGGTAATAGCCCGCCAAACCAAGAAAACTATGAATCTCTATGGTTGAGGACGGTCTGGGCCAACTCTGAACCGCCTTTATCTTCTTCGGATCAACCTAAATACCCTCACTGGACACCACGTGCCCCAAGAAAGCCACTAAACTAAGCCAAAACTCACATTTGGAGAACTTTGCATAAAGCTTCTCCTCCCTCAACCTCTGCAACACAACTCTCAAATGCTCCGCGTGCTCCTCCGACTATGTGAGTACCCCAGAATATCATCAATGAAAATAATCATGAACGAGTCGAGATAATGCCGAAACACGCTGTTCATCAAATGCATGAACGCTGCTGGGGCATTTGTCAGCCCGAAAGACATCACAAGGAACTCATAATGACCATATCGGGTCCTGAAAGCTGTCTTAAGAATATACGAGTCCCGGATCTTCAACTGGTGATACCCTAAACGGAGATCAATCTTGGAAAACACTCTCGCTCCCTGAAGCTGGTCAAATAAATCATCGATACGGGGCAAAGGATACTTGTTTTTTATTGTGACCTTGTTCAACTGCCTGTAACAATGCACATCCTCATAGTGCCATCCTTCTTCTTCACAAATAGGACAGGCGCACCCCACAGCGACACACTAGGCCGAATGAACCCCTTATCAAGGAGTTCCTGAAGCTGCTCCTTCAACTCCTTCAACTCCGCTGGTGCCAAACGATACGGTGGAATAGAAATGGGCTGAGTGCCCAGCACCAGATCAATACCAAAATCAATATCCATGTCCAGTGGCATGCCCGACAGGTCTGCAGGAAATACGTCGGGAAAATCCCTCACTACAGGAACAGAATCAATACTAGGAGTCTCTGCACTGACATCCCTTACAAAGGCTAAGTATGAAAGACAACCCTTCCCAACCATCCGCTGGGCCTTCAGAATGAAATCACCCTATTGGGGATAAAATCAGTCGAACATCGCCACTCAATCCGTGGCACAGCCGGCATAGCCAACGTCACTGTCTTAGCATGACAGTCCAATATAGTACGGCACAGGGATAACTAATCCATGCCTAAAATCACATCGAAATCCACCATACAAAGTAATAGAAGGTCCACTCGGGTCTCCAGATCCCCAATAGTCACCACACACGATCGGTATACACGGTCCACAACTATAGTATCTCCCACTGGAGTAGATACACGAACAAATGAAACAAGAGACTCATGGGGCGTATCCAGATAACGAGCAAAATATGATGAAACATATGAAAAAGTGGAACCAGGATCAAATAATATAAAGGCATCTCTGTGGCAGACTGAGACAGTACCTGTAATCACAACATCTGAAGTAATAGCAGCTGGTTTGGCTGGGAGTGCATAGAAACGGGCCTGACCACCACCCGATCGACCTCCCCCTCTGGGATGACCCCTAGTTGACTGACCCCCACCCCTAGTTGTCTGAGCGGGTGGTGAAGTAACTGAAGTTGAAGTCGAGGGCTGACTCCTCTGCTGAGACGGACCCTCAAGAAGACGAGGACACTGCCTCCTCATATGTACAAACTCTCCACACTCGTAATAACTCCCTACTGCGGGGAACGGGGACTGAAGGGAACCCCTGGCACCAGAATGACCAGTAGAAGGACCTGGCATGGAAGAACCCTGAACCAATGGAGCACGGGAAGAACTCTGGGCTGGTAGGGCACTGAGTGATGAATGGCCCTGATGTGAGCTGTGAGAACCATGTCCCGATGATGCCCCACGATGAACTGGGCGAGCTGACTGAGCATGTCTGAATGGACGGCCTCTGCCGTGCTGAAACTGACCTCTCGAAAGAGCACCGCCAAAACTACCAGATCCCCGAGGCCTCTTGGCCTCCCTCTTATCTCACTTCTGGCGACGAACTGACTCAATCTCTCGAGCAATATCAACAACCTGCTCAAAGGTAGCACCGGACATCCTCTCCCTGGTCATGAGAATTCGAAGCTGATATGTGAGGCCATCCACAAACCTCCTGATCCTCACTCTGTCCGTAGGAACCAACCAAACAGCATGACGAGCTAACTCTGAAAATCTTATCTCATACTGCATCACGATCATATCTCCCTTACGCAACTGCTCGAAATGCCGACGCAGTTCCTCTCTACGGGACTGTGGCACATACTTCTCCAAAAAGAGAACGGAGAACTGCTGCTAGGTAAGGGGCGCTGCATCAACCGGCCTACGCCTCTCATAAGCCTCCCACCAAGTAAAGGCAGCTCCAGAAAACTGAAAAGTAGTAAATGCTACCCCGCTGGTCTCCAGAATACCCGATGTACGAAGAATTCTCTGACACTTGTCCAAGAAACCCTGGGCATCCTCGCCCTCTGTACCACTGAAAGTCAGAGGCTGAAGTTTACCAAACCTCTCCAATCGATGCTTCTCGTCCTCAGGCATAACTGGTACTACAAAACCCTGAGTGGGTTCAACCAGCTGGGCTGGTGGTGCCTCCGGTGTCTGCAATCCCTGAACAACCTGCTCAGGTGTGCGGGCGGCGAGAGTCTGAGTGTCTCTCCCGGCCTGAGAAGTGGCTGCTGTAGTAGAAAATGCAACCGTCTGAGCAAGACTAGTGCACACAGTCAAGATCTGAGCCAAGGTCTCCTAAAAGCCCGGAATGACAATAGGCACAGCGGGTGCCTGAGCCGGTCCCGCTGGAGCATCCCCCCATGGAATCTGATCATGAACTGGGCGGCTGGTGGATCTGCAGGTACTGCCCCATCTGCTGTACGGGCTACAACCCTGCCCCTACACGGCCTCGACCGCGACCTCGGCCTCGTAGTGGCCCCCAACTGGTGTCCGTCCGTCCTGACTGGTAGCACGTGTCCTCACCGTCTGTCGAGACNCAAACTGCTCTACCCCGCGCCGAAGATAAGAACTGAAAACTAATAGATAAACAAGGATTAAATGCGCCCCTCCACCCTATCTGTACAAATAGAATAGCCCATTTATACAGAATGGTAAAGGGGCTTCTATGATCATCGACCATAGAAATAGAAATGAAGCGTTAATCCTTACCAACTTGATCTTGTTGCTCCTGGCAACAAACATGCATGAACCATTTCACGAAGTATGTGTCCGGATAGTCCAAAGTCTCGATAGTTAGCTCTCGGCCTTCCGGTCAAAAAACAACGTCGATGAAGGCGTGTAGGTGCACTATTCCGTGGTGGGGATTGTAACTTTCCATAAATTTCCCATTTGTCACTCAACGACGGAACCTTGCTTATTTCTTTCTTTGAGGATCGACGAATCGAATGATATTTCTGTTCCAATTTTTGCCTCTTCTTCTCCCTCTGAATCAAACTTTTCCTTGCCATAATGGTTAGGCCTACGCCTCTCATAAGCCTCCCACCAAGTAAAGGCAGCTCCAGAAAACTGAAAAGTAGTAAATGCTACCCCGCTGGTCTCCAGAATACCCGATGTACGAAGAATTCTCTGACACTTGTCCAAGAAACCCTGGGCATCCTCGCCCTCTGTACCACTGAAAGTCAGAGGCTGAAGTTTACCAAACCTCTCCAATCGATGCTTCTCGTCCTCAGGCATAACTGGTACTACAAAACCCTGAGTGGGTTCAACCAGCTGGGCTGGTGGTGCCTCCGGTGTCTGCAATCCCTGAACAACCTGCTCAGGTGTGCGGGCGGCGAGAGTCTGAGTGTCTCTCCCGGCCTGAGAAGTGGCTGCTGTAGTAGAAAATGCAACCGTCTGAGCAAGACTAGTGCACACAGTCAAGATCTGAGCCAAGGTCTCCTAAAGACCCGGAATGACAATAGGCACAGCGGGTGCCTGAGCCGGTCCCGCTGGAGCATCCCCCACTGGAATCTGATCATGAACTGGGGCGGCTGGTGGATCTGCAGGTACTGCCCCATCTGCTGTACGGGCTACAACCCTGCCCCTACCACGGCCTCGACCGCGACCTCGGCCTCTAGTGGCCCCAACTGGTGGTCGTCCGTCCTGACTGGTAGCACGTGTCCTCACCGTCTGTGAGAGAATCGAATAATAGAAGTTTAGTACTAGAATCAACAGATTTGCACGACAGGATTTCAAGAATGTGAAGTTTTTCCTAAAGGTTCTGCAGCCTCCCGAGATAAGTACAGACGTCTCCATACCGATCCACGAGACTCTACTAAACCGGCTCATGACCCGTGAGACCTATGCCGAAACACCAAATCACCCTCGGATTCAAGCCTAAGGATTCCAAAACTTCCGAATTCCGCAAACGATCAAAAAGTCTATCAAACCTCGTCCGAATGACCTAAAATTTTGCACACACGACACAAATGACACCACGGACCTACTCCTCTTTCCGGAATTTCATTTCGACCCCCATATCAAAACCTCCACTTCCAACCAGAAAATGCCAAATTCCAATTTCGCCAATTCAAGCCTAAATCTAGCACGAACCTCCAAAATACATTCCAATCACGCTCCTAAGTCCCAAATCACCTCACGAAGCTATCCGAATCATAAAAACCAAATTTTGAGATCGTTTTCACACAAGTCAACTTCCGATTGACTTTTCCAACTAAAAGGCCAACTTAAGAGACTATGTGTCTCATAACATTTCAAAACTATCCCAAACCCGAAACTACCGACATGATACGATGAAATGAAGCTAAACAACACATAAAGAAGCAGAAATGGGGGAAACGGAGCGGTAGCTCATGAAACGACTGGCCGGGTGGTTACATCTATGTAATTAGTCCTAGTCCCTTATGTAATAGGGTTATGTGTTATGAATACATATAAA
Organism: Nicotiana attenuata; assembly: GCF_001879085.1. Lineage (NCBI taxonomy): Eukaryota > Viridiplantae > Streptophyta > Magnoliopsida > Solanales > Solanaceae > Nicotiana > Nicotiana attenuata. Next base: position 32,168 of record NW_017670582.1, on the reverse strand, counting down.
TATGGCTCATTGTAACATGGAATATTAATCAATAATATTTTCTCCCGTTTTTTCTCGCAGAAGCCATGAATTTTATTTAGGGTGTTCAAACTTGAAATAAGTAAAAAAAATCCCCGATAAAGGGTGTTCAATATATGTTATATATAATTAAAATATAATATTTTACCTATATATACAGTGTAATTTTTCAACGAAGGATGGTGAGTTGACCACCCTTAGGGCTATGTACCTTTGCCCCTATCGACAAAGATGATAGACTAATGAATGATAATTTGTGTGGTGAAAGTGTTTTGGGAAGGTGGGTAAAATAAGTGAGGGAGCAAGTAAAAAAAATTAAGGAGGGTGGTTTAGTGTCGTGCTGAGATTTTTCGAGGAAAAAAAAGGCCCAAAACGGAGCCGTTAGTACAAAAGGGTGCCAGTGGCACTTGTTTAACGGCAAGGTTACACATGATCTCATTTTTTCAAACGCAGGGTACAGATAAGCCATTTCGAAGAACACGAGGGCAATTTTGAGCCTTTTCCCTTTAATAATTAGAAGTAATAAAAGACTGAAATGGTAAGCTTTTTATTAGCTTCAAAGAGGTTGCAATCAGTCAACTTAATTACCACCGTCTTGTTTTAGTTCTTAGTTAGCAATTAAATTTATACTAATAAATATTTTAATACAAATAGAGGATCTAAGCAAAAGCTTCTAACTTTGTTAGAGCCCGTACCTAATATTCTAGCTCAATCCTATTTCCGATTGCTATCATGGAGCCCTACATGGCTATTGGCAAGTACAAGTGTCAATGTCAGTTGGCAGGGAGGTATACATATCAGTCCTAAAGGATGAGTTAGATATTAGTGCCATTCATGCCCTCTTAGTTCTCTCCTTGTGGAAAATCTCTAACAGGGAAGGAAGGTTCATTATGCTTATAATTTTAATGCACTTCTACTTCTTCCCAAATGTGTCAACTTCAGTAAATTTTGGACAGTATTTGAATTAAAGTTGAAGAGAAAAGTACTTAAAATTAAGGAGTTAATAGCAAATCCAGCTTACGAGAAGAAAGAAGAAAACAGAAAGAGAATTGGAATTTGTATCTTTCAAGTGTAAGGTATTAATTTTCAGGCCTGCGTCTATTCCTTTGTGCAGAGGGGAAATTGTGAGACCAATCCCCTATTCTTGCTTTGAACTAGATCACTTAAAGGACAGTTCTTGAAGAAAAACGATTTCTAACTAATGAGGAACACTCCATTTTGAAATATCAAAGTAGCTTTCCAACACAAACTACTATCTTTCAACCATTATTCTAATATCTTTTGAGAAGGAGGCATTGGTGTAACTGATAAAGTTGGTACCATGTGATCAGCAAGTTACGGGTTCGAGATGTGAAAACAACATTTTTTTCATAAATGCAGGTTAACGCTTAGTGCACCGGTCTGCCCTTTTTATTCCAATATCTGTTGACAATCTTAGCTTGTGGAACAAATTTGTTTAACCATACTATATATTTACATATGGCATATGGATTAAGAGGACACCATCAACTATAGATTCCGGAGGGAAAGTGTGGAAATACTATAGATCCTCCTAAATTGGAGGGATTTTAAAAAAAAAAAGGACACCATCGACTCTTGAATTTCATCTAGAACAGAAATATAATTCACTGAAATTCTCAGGAAAATCAGGAATCCTTTAAGAAAGATTGATGCCCAACTGTAAAAGGTTTGCCATCAATTTTAGACTAAACATAAGCCATCACCAAGATAACGAATGTATAAGCAATTAACATTCAGGCTCCAAAAAGAAGAAAAAGGGGGAGAAAAAAAAGAAGAGGAGATTCCAGGAATTGAAAAAGATCAAAAGCAACAAGTGCTCACTATGCAACTTATGTTGTACAGACTAGAAATGATAGATTATTTTGTTTGTTTTAATTTAGTGATTCTTCTAAGTAATCGAGAGAGTTTTTTCAATTGTGGATTAAATTAAGTTAGGAGAATATTTAAGAGACGTTTTCCTAAAGACTAGTCCATTAATGTGCTCTTGCATATCTACGCAGTGCTTCATATTGGTTTATTCTGTGGAGTCTAGATTTAATCGAAAGAGGAATCTTGACCTTACATTTAAGCAAATTATGGAGTGAAATCGTGAGAATCATTAGAACTTTAGAAGTGAACTCAACTAGAGTTAGATCCCGAATAGCTATCATACACCTATCCTGTCGCAACCCTTATTTCTCATATTGCTTACAATCTATTTTAGCTCAACTCTCCCACTCTCTGTGATAAAGTCTAATTTGTCGTAATTTTAATTTAACAGTTAATTGTTGTTAGTAATTACCTCAATTCAAGTGTTGGTCATCCTGAATAGCTCTAAACTATATGTTATTTGAACATTGTTTAAATTTAACCCCTATGAAGATGATAATTTTACTATACTATCTTTGATTAGCGAGTATTAATTTCGTGTTATGTTTTGCGCTCGTCACTTGTTTCAAATAAACTCTATAATTATCTAAAATATAATAAGTTTTTTGAACATTGTTTAAATTTAACCCCTATGAAGATGATAATTTTACTATACTATCTTTGATTAGCGAGTATTAATTTCGTGTTATGTTTTGCGCTCGTCACTTGTTTCAAATAAACTCTATAATTATCTAAAATATAAAGTCAAAAGTGGTAAAAGGTAAAAGGCACATAGGTTTGAAAGTATGTAATAATCACATAATTAGGCTGAGTGAAATTGTAAAGCGGCCGTGCTAAAACTACGAAATTCGGGAGTGCCTCACATCTTTTCCCAAGTTAAAAGAATTCTTTATCAGGTCTTCTGTGTTTCGCAGATTTAAACAGAGTCAATTTTTTTATTGAATGAGATTTTAAAATAATCGGTGACTTGGAACACCTTAATCCATTTTTTTCAAGTGGCGACTCTATAAACTAAATAATAAATTAGTCCCTTTTCAATAATGTCACTTAAATAGAAAAAAAAACTCTTTTTTTCCACAACCATCCGAAAAAAGGAGGTCTGACAATAGATAAAAGAAAAAAACTAAAAATATTGGATAATAAAAATAAACTAGAGATAATGTGAGGATATTAAACAATTACTTTGAAAAATAAAGTAAAGTAAATATACAATACTTAAACAAATTTTTAAACATTTAAACAATTTAAGAATTTCAATCAATAGTCTAAAAATAAAAAAAATTATTTCTTTTAATATAAAAAATGAAATATCTATCTATATTATATTAAAAATAGTAGTAATAAAAATATTAAATAAAGTAAAAAGTTAATAAAAAAAATCACATAAAAACGTGATAATATTACATATTAGATAACATTAATTAAAATTTTAAAAAACTCTATTGAAAATAAAAAGAAAAAACTATTTGAACTTGAGATTAGAAAATTTTTATAGTTACGATAAGAAAGCTCAAAATACGAATATGACCACAAAGTTGATGTCTTGCTAGATAAAGAAAAATAAAAATTTGATACTAAATAAAATTTAAATATACTAAAGAAATATCTCATGTAGGCAATTTCACTAATGAAAATTAAAAGCCAAATTTGTATCTTGAAAGTAGAAGAGAAAATAAAATAAATGCAGGTAATACAAAAAATAATGATAAGAAAATTCAATAGATTTGAAACATTTTAAAAGAACTTTTGTATTAATTTTTAGACTAATTCAAAGTTATTTTTTAAAATAAAATATGATATAATTTTGAGTATAGGTAAAATATTTATGCAAAAAGCTAATTAAAATTTTTTAGTAGGGAAGAGAATGTATATAGAGGAAAATAGAGATAGTGTGAGAATACTTATATTTAAATTTATTTAAAAATAATAAATTAAATTATTAAATAATACTCAAAAATATTATTAATAAATTTAAATGATGAAAGAGACTCGAGTAAGAGGATAATAATGTAAAAATACATTAAATTTCAAGAATATTTTTTATACTTATAGATAATTATTAAAAGGATAATAAAAGATCACATTGCAATATAACAATATTAAGTACTTAATAAATAATGCAAAAACTATAGCAAGGAACAAAAAAAAATGTTATGTCTAAAAATGTAAAAGGATAAGACTTATTTGAATTTGAGATGATAAATAACTGGTAGTAAGAATTTTATTAAAATAATATAATTTAATGTGCTCAAACAAGATAGATCACAACATTACATGTTTAGTATTCTTTAATATTAACCGTAAAATATAATACAAGCGTCAAAATCAAGGGGTTGGTTTATTACAGATATAAAAAAAGAATACAGGTTATCCACTATGAGATTTGAAAAATAATTTCATGTCATGCTTCTTAATTAATAGGCCAAATGGCCTCGTGGCCATTTAAACTTGAATCAGTTTTCAAACTCGATACATGAACTTACACTTTTCTCATTTGAACACTCCAACTTGCAAAATAGGTATTAATAAACACATCTAGCAGAGCGTGTATATCAATTGCGCTGACATGTACAACATGTCATATACTAAATTGTGTATTACTTGACATGTGTTATTTGTGGGTTTCATTTTTAAATACAAAATTAGCAACAAAAAAAAAGTTACAAATACAAAAAATCAAAAAAAAAAAAAGGAAAAACACCTGAAACATACTACCCCAGTTTTAATCTGTACCCAACCATCCTTCTTCTTCATCGTTCTCCCTCCTCCCTTCCTTACTCTTCTTCTTTCTTCTCCTTTCTCTTTTTCTTCATTGTTCTTTCTCTCTCTTATTTCTAAATTAAAGTCACAAGAACACTATGATCATGTTTATACCATAACAAAACAAAAAAAAATGGAATTTTAGGGGAAAAAAATAACAGAAATTCATGATTTTAAAAGTGGAGGTCGCCGAATACCGTTGCAATTCTGCCTTTTTTTGCTGCTATTCCGGCAAAGACCATGATAGAACAACGACAAAGCTCAGCCTTTTTTCCGACCACCGGCGGTTGAGGGAGGTTGGGACTGAAATGGTGGGTGGAGACTAGCAAATGAAAGAAAAAATTATTGAAGGAGGGAGATGAAGGGAAAAAGAAATAGAGAAAGGGGAGGGGGAGAAAAATTAGGATAGAAAATAAAAAAATATTACAGAAAATGGGTGAGAGTTTTGCTAGGATGACGAGAGAGGTGGAAGGGAGGGGAAAAGAGAAGGAGAAAGGGAAAGATTTTTTTTTCTTTTTTCTTTTTCTTTTTTATTTATATTTTATTCTAATTCTAATATTTTTTTAATAAACACAATATATCCATGCGCTTTGGCAGCGTGATTTGCACACAGTTTAACCTTGTTAGCTGTGCTGCTTCCATATTGGCATGGTCAATGGTCAAAGGTGTTTATTAGTACCTATTTTATCAAGTTGGAGTGTTCAAATGGGAAAAATGTAAGTTCATGTATCGAGTTTGCAAACTGATACAAGTTTAAGTGGCCACGAGGCCATTTGGCCTAATTAATATCAAATAATTTCTTATAATTTTTATATAGAATGTTTAATTCTAAGATTATTTGCACATAATTCAAATAACTTAAATCATAATTTAACATGATTTATGTTCGTGCATTGCACGAATACTAATACTAGTTTAGACTCTGTTTGGATCATTGTTTTCCATCGTTTTATAATGTATTGTATTGTATCGTATCGTATTGTATCGTATCGTTTTATTAATACAATGTTTGGATAGATTGTATTGTTTACTATTGCTAAATAATACTTTATTGTTTGGTTTGACTGTATCGTACTGTACTGTAACTGATAAGTTGACTAAAATACCCTCAATTATTTAAATATTAAATTTATTAAAACTATGCATAAAATAATTTTAAAAAACAAAACAGAAAATGGCAAAACACCTTAAGAAAGCAAAACAAAGGAGCACAACTAATTAGGATTGAGTTAAAAGCAAATTAGGAGAAACAATAAAACAGAAGGCGACAAAACATCTTTAATGTTGGTTGCAGAAGTTCTTGAAAAAAATAAAGTAGGTTATAGGTTGGAGATTTGGAGTTAAAATAGAAAAAAAGATAAAGGGTCAAATAGAATTATGGAGTAATAAGTTAGGGCATAATTGAAAAGAAAAATAGGAAACAATCTCACCACACCAAATCGGTTGTTTCAAAAAAGAGGACTTTTCATTATTCCGGAACAATGGATTTAACAATACAATACAACCAATTTTAATGAAACAATCAAAACAAATATTGTTTTGGGATAACAATACAATACGATATAACGGAAACAACCATCCAAACAAGCTGTTATGTAAAACTGCTTCATAAACAAAAGATTCTAATTGTATAAGTCATTGACCTTGTTGGAGCCTATTTGGGCCCACCTTAGTCCCCCCACTTTTCGAATAACAATTAGGACTAAACCTTTTGGACCATCTGTTCCAAATAATAGAACACTCCCTAGTTTGACCATTGATTTTGGTTTTATTTTTTGAAAAATAAATTTGAAAATATTATTTATTTGTGAAATATGATTATGTTTTGGGGAAGAAATTCCAAAGATTTCAAGTACCCAAAAACTAGTTTATGGTAGTTTTTGGGTGAAATTTTTTATTCCACTTACAAAACTTCAATTTTTCTTCAAATAAAATGCATGTCCAAATACAACTTCAACTTTCAAAAATTACTTTTCAATATAACTTCAAAAACTCTTGTTTTCAAGTTTCAATCAAATGTATATCTAAACGCTAACTATAATTTGTTAAATTTAGAACAACCAGGTTTTCTAATTGGCATTTCAGATTGGACATTTTGGACTCTCTTTCATAATAATCTCACATTTGTCAATTTTTATTGTATTGTGTCAAAGTTGTTCAAATATTTTTTTATCTTAAAAGTCAATCTATTTTATTTAAGTATTACAGATATTTAAAAAAATTTATAACTAAAAAGTTAATCAATTTTACCTACATATCATAAAAATAATATTAAGTCTATATCACCGTATCTATTGCAGGAGAAGTTTTATTGTGTGCTCATACAATTGACATTAGTTGTGTGAGACTCCTTTTTATTTCACAAATTTGTGGACCCCAATCTTATACTTCTGGGTCCACAAAAATCTGGATCCACAAAAATGTGAGACAAAAAAATATCGCATACAATTAGTCTCAGTTGTATGAAACACAAAATAAAAATTTTCCTATTGTACTACTCCCTCCGTTCCAGTTTATGTGAACATATTTCCTTTTTAGTTTGTTCCAAAAAGAATGACCCATTTCTAAATTTGGAATAATTTAGCTTAAACTTACAATTCTACCATTAATGAGAAGCTTTTATAATCACACAAATACTCTGAGCCCTTTTTAACTTGTTTGGGACCATAAATTCCAAAAGTTTTATTTTTTCTTAAACTTCGCGTCCAATCAAACAGGTTCACATAAATTAGAAGCGAGTAAGTTTCATTTACACTACATTCTGTTAAATATCATTGACTTTTGTCACATCAGCTACTAGTCAATGAGTCAAATAAAAATGTTTAAATAAGAATAAAAAACTCCAAGGGCCGACTATATTGACAGTAAGTTGTAACCTACATTCTCTCAATATCCAAGGTACTATTCACAAGTATTTCCGTACCGACAAACCAACAAAATTAATGGAGAACCATGCTAAAGTGGCTTGCCAGCTGGAGCCATGGCGAGAACTCACCGGTAAAGTGGTGATGATCACCGGCGCATCATCGGGAATCGGCCGAGAATTCTGCCTCGATTTGTCCAGATCTGGTTGTAGAATCATCGCCGCCGCTCGCCGTGTTGATCGATTGAAATCTCTCTGCGATGAGATCAATGGATTCAGCTCATCAAACTCGAACGAGTCAAGTTTGAATCAGGAAGTACGAGCCGTAGCTATAGAGCTTGACGTTAGCGCCAATGGTTCGATCATTGAAGCCGCCGTGCAGAAAGCTTGGGACGCCTTTGGACGAATTGATGCTTTGGTTAATAACGCTGGTGTTAGAGGTGAGGTTCATGATTATTCTCGAATTTTCTTCACTACTTTACGGTGTCGTTTTGAAACTTTGATTGCGTGATATTAGATGAAATCAAGCTAGCGTTTGCACACAGATATGGTTGAAACTTGAAAAAAATGAGTTTTTGAAGATGAGATGAAAATGATTTTTGAAAGTTGAAATTGTGTTTGGACATGCATTTTACTTGAAAAGAATTTGAAGTTTTGTGAGTAGAAAACTTCAAAAGTTACTCTAGAGCTATTTTTGAAATTTGAAGATTTTGTTTTCAAAATCTACGGAAAAATGGTTTAAATTGATTGCATAATGTTGGAAACTAATGAATCTCGTGACTAAGAAATTAACAGTTAAAAATGATTTGTGTTGAACTGTTGATTAACATTAAACATTATTTATACCATAAAAGGTCAGTTGTTTGCACAATTTGAGTTAATTTAATTCTAAAAGGCCAAACCATATATTTGCGTTATGCACACATCAAAGTTCATCAGAGGCAGAACTGGGAAAAAAAAAGAAAAATAGAGCAAGTACTGTGCTCTTGAATTTATGGAGGGGGCATAATTTAGCAAAAGGTAATCTAAAAGATAAGCCATTTGTATCTTCTGGCGGATAGTACTGTTTATCATGTAGGTGAAAGGTTATGTAGCAAAACGGAAAAAGAAAAATGATGCAACTAACATTGCACTATGTAAAGTTGTCTTGGAGCCTTGGAGCAACGGTAAACCTATCTCCGTGTGACCTATAGGTCACGGGTTCGAGCCGAGAAAACAGCCACTAATACTTGCATTAGGGTAGATTGTTTATATCACACCTCTTAGGGTACGGTCCTTCCCGGACCCTGCATGAATGCGGGATGTTTTGTGTACTTGGCTACCCTTTAACATTGCACTATGTAAGTGAGCTTTCCCATGATTAATATTTTGATTTGCCTGCAGACTTAACTAATGAGTTAATGCATAAAAATTTGGGGCAGATATCAGAAAGCTATTTGAATAACAGTAATAAAGAATTGTTTCCTGCAAGCTTGTCCTTGAAAGGTATTAGTGAATTAAAAGAAGAAGATTCTTCTGTATGGTGCAAGTTTTAAGTTTTTGAAAGGTTACGATTTTCTAGTTGATTTCCAGAAGAGAAGGTTTTTCTTTTAATTTTGTTGTTTGTTGGGGGAGGGGGGGGGGGGTTGGGGGGTTGTAGTAGTCTCCTACTAACTTAACTTTAAAATTTAAACCTACCGAAGTTAAGTTAACGTACCTTCGTAAAACCGAAAAAAACCGTAAACGTAACTTAAATTTAGGTTAGGTTAAATTTTAAACTTTAACTAGTTAGTTAATTTAGTTAAAGTAAAGTTTTGGGTTTTTCGGTTTACTAGTTAAAAAGTTAAAAACTCTAACTAACTACTACTAGTTAGTTAGTAGGTTTTTACGTTTTAAACGTAAAGGGTT